>NW_009188153.1:10397-48677 GCF_000690835.1 Fulmarus glacialis
GTCACAGAAATAGTATTTCTTACCAAGCCATTACCAGTTTCAAGCTATCCCAAGAGAAGGTGATAATGTACTTTAATGCTTTAATATCCTGGCAAATACTAAACCCAGGCTGTTAACACAATGGCTTTTCCTCTTTTTAATTTAGGCCCTGTTAAACAGAGGGATTGTGGAACTCTTAATGACCTCGGACAATAAGAACGGGCTGTCATTTGGCTTAGTGGAAGGAGGTATGTGCTTGTAGGAGAGCAAGGTAAGACTGTGTTCTCTGGGGCAACTGATGAAACGTAGCCTTTGAATGAGAGCAGTAGGCTTCATTCGCTAAGCTGCACCCATTAACAGTATCCTGTTTGTGGTAGGAGCTTCAGCCACAGAGGAGGGACTCCCTTAGCTGGATGGCATACACACAGAACAAACCCAGTCCCTTCCCAGAAAGGGTTAGAGTGGTTTTTTTCAACGTAAGGTGTAACACAGTGATAGCAGGATTGCTCCATGGGGAGGCAGCCTCTCTGCTTTCAAGGACATTAAGCGTGTGCAGACTAAAATACCTTGCTGCCTTCTGTCTAGCATTGGGCATCTGTACTTTCCAACGAGGTTAGTCAAGAGATGGCAGCACCTAGCATTTCTTGGATGTTGTTTCCACCAGATTACAAGGTTGAAAATACTACTTCTTATTGCTTCATTTGAATATCTATTAAACAAGTACCTCAGCAATTACTAACAGTAATAACGTATTCTTAAGATACCTGCTTTGCAGTTAGAAAGAGAAGAAAAATGTCCATCAAAACCTAGATTCTGAAATGTAATATTCTTGTAAGTTTAGCAGTAGTTTGCGGGGCAGCCCTGTCTTCTCAGCGAGCTTGCTCTGGGGTGTGCAGCCTTTGCTAAGTAGGTAAAGGAGGGTATTAGATGTGCATAATGCAAAAGGATGTCCATTTTCCATTTCCCTTTTAAAAAGCATAATTCTATTAAGTGTTTAAAAATGCTGCTTAGCACCCCTCCTGCTTTTCACTGTGAAGAAATGGAGGTACAGCTGTTTGAGTTTCACTGTGCCCTAAATCCGACTGTTTGGGACATAGTGCGATACTGATTTTCAGATTTCCAGATCCAGTTCAGCTGAAACTGGCCTGTGATCTCTCCTCTGTTTCTGCCAGTTGTCTGCCTGAGTAGTAATTGCTTCCCTGAATGAAGTGTTTGCAGGGTGCAGTCTTTGAGTGCTCCTGTCATCACTCAGTCATAAATACTGCTAATTTTCTAATCTCAGGCATGAAGATGATTAAAATACCAGATTTTCCCTCCTTTTTTTCCTCCTCTTATTTTTATTTGAAAGTATGAGAGGGACAGATTCAATAACTCTGAAGTCCATGGGCCTTCACGAGTACGGTGGTCTTCTCAATTGTATTTTTTTGGAGCGCAGCAGTTTCCAGCCTTGACCACATAGAGTCACTCTCTCCCTGCCAGCGAGCTGACATCTAGAAGGGCTGGTGTGGAAATCCCTGTCTAGCCCTCGCCATCTTCTGTGGGAATGTTTACTGCCTCAGAGTTCGTTCTTGTTTGGAGTCGTCTTTTCCAGTGTGTTGCATGCGGAGAGCTCTTTGATACCAATTTGCCTCTTAGATGTCATAACAATCTGCTCATTAGAGTCAACATGTCAAGTAATCAGATGCGTGGAATAACTAGGGCTCAAAGCGGTATAGCAGCAAGGTGGTTATGAAAGTGCTAGAGGAGAGATAACAAAATCCACTGTGGAAATGTGTTAAGAAAATAGATGACTCCATACTGGAGTCGAAAACTAATGCAGCGATTCTGTGATTTTGTTTGTTCTGTTCATCAGTGGCGTACCGATTTCTTTCCAAGAAGCATTTGTAGGTTCCTGTTGATGCCAGGAGCAGTCAGTCTGGTGCTCTGCAGAGAAAACTGTCTGTTGTAGAAGGACCTGAGACTACAGCATTGTAGCCCTTGTTCAGTGGTTGCAGCACATTTTCAGGGGATGAGGAGGAAAGCTTTTGTTGTCGTGGGTCCCCTTCGTACTCATAGGTATAGTGGGATGTCCCAGGAAAAAACCTCGGTCAGTCTCAGAGTACCTGTACAGCTCCTGTAATCCTCCTCCCTTCATGGGCACGGTCAGCTGCAAGAATCCCAAACCAGCTCTAATCTGGCCTGGTACAGCCCTTCTGGGAGCTGGTGGGTGACAAAATAAAACCTCTGGCTCCCCTCCGGGCCATGGCTAAAGCACCATGGCGGAAAGCTGTGTGTATATGAAAACTACCTACTGTGGAAAGGATGAATAAGGCTTTGGGGACTGGTTCTCCACACCTTTACACCATTTTCAATGGTGTGCTGTTAATCTGCATGAAGAGCAGAATTGGGCATGTTCGCCTTCAGGATTGCCAACTAATGTATTACATCAATGCTAAATCCATGTTTGATTTTGTTCTCTGACCATGTTTGCCTGTTCCAAATTCTTCAGCTCAGCACACTACATAGGTCAGCCTATTAAAATCAAGGTATAAATAGTGAGAAGTGAGCTTTTGCTTCCGTAAGTATTCTGTTTGAAGTGCTCTGTCTGACACAACTGGGGCTGGATTTGATACCAGCTCTCATGTAAGAAGTCAATTTTTAATACAGAATCATATCATTGCTCCTGCATTTTCAAAGTTTCTTGGGAGAAATATCATCAGTATGACTGAGGGCTAGAGATGTGTGAAAATGGTTCAAACGTGTACCAGGGGATGGGACACTGATACCAGATTAGTGTCTTCTAATGCATCAGTTCCTGCAGACAGGTCTTCCCACTCCAGTGCTTGAATGCAGTGACTTTCGCTATGCATGCAGCACACACAAACTAGCTGCCAGTTCCCCCCTGCTGCGCAGGGCAGAAGCACAGATAAGTCTTCCAATTACAATTTCTATCTGTACTGTGGTTTCTCTCACCCACCCCCACAGACATGACAAGCTGTAAGATATTGCCTGGGTAGCAATTCCTGCAGCTAAAGCCTGGGAGATCAGTGTGGCATCCAGATATGACTTTCTAATAATAAGTTTGCCTTTATGTGGTGCCTTTTATCTGAGGATCTCCAAATGCTTTACAGCCTCTAATTAAAGCTTGTGACACCCTATGAGCTGCTCTGATGCTCTCTCTTTCTAGTATCTCTGAACGTTAGAGCCAAAAAGATGGCCTGCAAGTATTCCACTCTGTGCTGCGATCCAGTTAGATTCTGCATACTAAGTGAAGACTTTGATGGGAGATTTCTGAGGAGGTTGTATTGGTGGTTCAGAAGATGTTCCAGTTCCCCCTGAGCTTGTGCTGGGCTGATGCCTAAGAAGAGGGTCCCCTAGACATTTTGTATGTGTCTAAATTAATAAAAACTTTTTCATTTCCCAATAGTACTGGCCACTGTTAACTTTCAGAAACTGGAGCCTGGGCTACTGAAATATCTGGACACAGTACAGGTAAGATGCAGGAAAACTTTGTTCACCTAGATATTTCAGGACAGCACTAGAAATGAAGCAGTGATAGTCTGTTTTGGTTTTGTGTGTTGGTTTGGTGATTCTTTTGAACAAACGTTTGGGCTTCCTTCTCATTAGGCCAAATCCTTTTGGAATGATCCTTACGATGATCTCTCTGGAAAGTGAAGGTTTTAAGTATGCTATTATCCAGCACCTTCTTAAAGGCTTTCCATTCAGCTGTGCCCTGTGGCCTGTGTTTAGCCATTAGCGGTTAGATTTCTTCACACTTTCAAGTGTTGCTACCCAGTAGCATTGTACTTTGCAATTGTCATACCTCTCCCTTGAAGTTCAATCATCTTTTTCCCACAGTCTTTTACCCTGATGCTGTCGATGCCGTCAAGAGCATGTTTGAAAACTGTAGTCTTCAAATGCTGGGTGCTGATCTACTGCAGTTCTTTCAGGGTACACTGTGATGGGTGTTTCAGTCATCTCCAATACCTCATATTCAGTGTAGATATGTAAAGTTGTATTAATGGCATGCTGTGCAGAAGAGAGTATTGGCTCCACTAGGCATTTGGTCCTGTTTCTGCTAGGACCTGCAGCAGAACCCATCAGAGGAACGCTTTGATTGCAGATATGCTTCCATAGTAACTTCACAGAACACCATCCACACAGTGCAGTCCCGGGCTCTTCCTGCCTTCTCAGCAGCGCAGCCTATCTGGCATTTAACAGTGCTCACTCCAGAAACGCATTCAAATTTAGTGTATTGCCTCAGCGTCTTTAACCCCCTGTGCTGTCGGAGATGTGAATCAGGGGTAGGGAATTGCCTAACGAACACTTGATGCGAAAAGTATCTTGATTGTGTGATGAGGGAGTAGTGAGGGAATAACAAGTTTTGCTTTTTAGTGACAGGTTCTCTTTCTCTGCATCTTCTGTCCTCTTCTTTCCCTGATGCTCTGCTTGGTCCAAATGTCAGCTTGGAACGATGTGAACAACTGACATCTGCCCCTGGCCATGATTAATTCTCTTCTGATCTCTTCCCTTGGCTTTTGCCTGGACTGTGAAAGGAAACCTTGCTGCTGGCATGCTGAACGTTGAACCCTACCGCTTTAATTTGTTTTCTTTTCCTGTACAGGCAAAGGAGGCTCTGCTGCGTGTGCTTTCACCTTCTTTAGGTCTTAAAAAATTCCTCAAACCCTGCAAATGAACAGAAGGTGGCACCTTCCCCACCAACTGAATACACAAATGAAACGTGGCCCAATAGAAGCAGCTCCTCCTTTGCCACACTTGCTAATTACAAGATAGGAAGCCTGTCATTCATATTTGTAAGGATTATGAAGCTATATTATCTTTTTCTTGTTATGGTCTCTTATTCCAAAGGGTGATAAAACTCCTTCTTTGACTAGTTTACTGGAGACGGATTGATTAAACGTATTTCCAAGAGCTGGACTGAACCTGGAACAATTAGATTATTACAGGCACCTGCGGTTGTTTTCTCCTAATAAAACACGAGTTTCTTTAATGCCACTTACCTTGGCCATTTCATGTGGCATCAGATAAAGCCTCTATCAAATAAAGGGCAAAATTGCCTTGACTAGAAATAAATACCATGAGCAGGGAGTGCCAGCCAGGCTGAGCACATGTTGTCCTGTCCTGTGTGATGGGGCCGGGTGGAATTCTACAGGAGCTAAGGGAGCTGGCAAGCGGTGACACATGGGAAGCAATTGCTCTGTGTGCAGACCCTTTTTAATGAAGACCTAATTCCTGCAAAGGCTAATTCTTTCCTGCCAACACCATATGCAGCATTAAAAAGGCATTAAGCCGCTAAGGTCTGCTGTTCCTACCTTGGCAAGCATTGGCTGCAGTGCACCTGCAGACTCTCAGCTGGCAGTGGCGTAGCTGATAAGCAGACATTTATAAATGTGTATTTCTAGCAGAAGAAACAGCGACAGTTGGTTTGTCTTTTTGCTACAGCTCTACCAAACAACAATATCCAGAACCGTTTGGTATCGCCTGATTGTGTGCTGTCATTTTTGCTTTGTGCCTAGCAGAGTACTTCTCTGCTTTGCCTGCCTGTTCTGGGCATTGCTGACCCACAGCATCTTGTTCCTCACTTGTTCAGAGCTCCTTAGCTGCTTTTTTTTATGCCAACTTGAGAAGAAAATACTCTTGTAAACCACGTTGCCAAACTGCATTTGAACAATGCTTCTCTAGAAAACAGGGATGAGTGCAAGACTGCCCTGTCTCCATTTTAACTCTTTGTTTTTGTTTTGGTACAGAGAGACCAGCCAAAGATGGTCATGGAGTATTGGACTGGGTGGTTTGATAACTGGGGAGGCCCTCACTATGTCTTTGATGCAGACGGTGAGCACCATATATACTGTTGTTGTAGATACGGGAGCTTATTGCTCGGCAAACAGTCACAGGAAAATGACATACAACTTCTTCAAATTTTCTGTCCTGCTGCAACTTTTGCTTTGTTTAAGTCTTTGTAAATGAATAATCTCTCTGTCGGTGAGTGAGTCACATTGCCGTGCCTTGGATTTTCTTTAGTAGTGTTAGTAAACAGCAGCTTTTTTTTAAAAAAAAATATATTTTTCTTTTTATTCCTCGAAAAGGGACTCTATGGGGTGTGCAGAGAGCCAAACATCTTAAGATATTAGTGTCAATGTGTCCTAAGGCCTCGTGCTACTCTATGTTGATTTTAAAAATGCAGCCCACTGATTTAAATCATCTCTTTCACCTCCTGAGCTAATCTAAATCCTGTGAAGACTTTATTTGTATTTTCTAAAAATGTCACAAGTTTTATGAAACCTCCATCATAACGACATTACTTATCTAGTGAATAAACACTCCTCATTAAGAGAGGATTATTTTACCTTTTGTGGGAATATGGTGAACTTAAGCCTCTTGCAAGTATAACGCCTTCTGAAAAGTATCAGTTTTTTTCCAGTTTAAAAGCTCATTAGGAAGGGAAGACAAGTACTTAAAAAAAAAAAAAATCAACAACCCCAGAACCTCCAGGGCATCTAGAGTACAGTGAAAACAGAGCTATATAAGACTTTTTTAATGACTCCCTCATCCTCCTGCAATTGTCTTTGTAATTGGGTCATTGGTGTGTTCAGGAGTCCGATTGAGTAGTCCTTACAACTCTTCTGATCAAAAGCAAAATTCCTGCTCAAGTACGTGAGCTTTACCCTTTTTTACCTATAGGAGAGGTATATTTGAATGTATTAACATCTCCCGATATGTCAGTAGACGTGCTGCCCTTACTGAAGGCAAAATACAAATTGCAATACAAATCACTGTAATTACACAGGCGTGACTGACTGACAAGGACCAGAATGTTTGTGTCTACTTTGAATTACTGGAAGAGTGTTAGCCTAGCTTCTTGGTCTGTGGCCTTCGTGGCACTGCCCTTCCTTTACAGAAATGGTGAATACTGTAGCAAGCATCCTCAAATTAGGAGCATCCATCAATCTCTACATGTTTCACGGAGGCACCAACTTTGGCTTCATGAACGGTGCTTTGGAGGCTGATGAATACAAGTCAGATGTCACCAGTTACGGTGAGTTTTCTTTCACTGCCTTTCCCATGCACCTGTTGTGAGAGTGCAGCTCAGACTACCCTTTGGGCTAGTTACAGTTGACAGAAGCATTGAGAAATGATCAGTACAACCACTTTGTCATGGAGACATGAGTTGGAACATAGCTCAGAAGCAACTGCCTGTCTAAATGGGGGTTTACATTAGTGTTTCCTATTTCCAGACCCATTCCAGGATGTGGAGGATGTCCTTATTCTGAACTGGGAATAGAAGTCACAGATGATGACTTTGCATCATGTTATCTCCATGCTGGCTCTTCTTTCTAGGGAAAATCCAAGATAAAGTTCTGTTTTTTAATTTTACCAAGTCAAATTGTACTGTAAAGCTCTTTTCATCCCAACAGCTCTTTGTTAAAATTGTTAATTATTGACTTTATCCTGTGTGAAATTCTGGATATGTGCAAATTAGATCTCTACAAGTATGTTGCTCCTCGGTGAGTGGCTCTTCTCCGAATTAAGCAACTCCCTATGCTTGTCTAGCTACATTTACACAGATAAAAGTGTACAGGTTTCCACAATATAGACAGTGCCAAGAAAATTGTGTCTTGTGCTTTTACTTCTTTGATGACAGTGTACATGAAGGCTGTCCCAGAGCTGCTGTATGTTTTTTAAAACATATGTGCTGCTTTTTCAGATTATGATGCTGTGTTGACAGAGGCTGGAGACTATACATCCAAATTTTTCAAGCTCCGACAACTCTTCAGCATGATCATTGGTAATTATAAATCCAAGAACTAAAATACTGTTCTACCTACAGTGTTAAAGCAGAGACTTGTTTAAACTGGCCCTTCTGCTGGAGCCCTGTGACTCTGGTTGGTTGACTGGCTGCATGCTTTTTCAAAAAGATGGGAGGGAGGACCAAAGGAGGTCTGGAGGGGCCTTAAATCTGTGTTGGCTTTTTGCATCTGAAATAGTTGTTCCATCTTTCTCTTTCTTTTTGCATCACAGGCCAGCCTCTTCCTCTCCCTCCCATGATTGAAAGCAAGGCATCATATGGTGCAATCCTGTTGCATCAGTACATCTCTCTCTGGGATGTGTTACCATCTCTTTTACAGGTAGTACTACCAATGTTAATGCATCTCAGTACTAAAAGGCATCACCTTAGGTGGAAAAGGTGATTCGTGCACTGGCTTGTTATCCCATGAGGATAAGGTTGGGGAATGTTTTGTCAAGGATATGCAAAGGAGGCAAATCCTTCATCTCACCTTTTTTACTGCTACTTCTGTTTTCTTGGAATTCCAGTTTTGCAAGTTCCTGGCTCCCTTTTCTGGTACCTTGTCTTCATTGCTGTAGCTTTCATAGAGTCATAAGGTAATTCAGGTTGGAACAGACCTCTGGAGGCTTACAGGGTAAATGTGACCTGTGGCAGAGTGGAACACCTATCATAAATGAATTGCCTCTATGTGGCCTGTCAATGCTGAGAGGCCACTTCTGCCGTTAAATTTGTTTCTCCTTTGCAGCCCATTAAGTCAGAGTTTCCTATTAACATGGAGAATCTGCATCTAAATGATAGCAGTGGGCAGTCGTATGGTTATGTGCTCTACGAGACTGTCATATTTGGTGGTGGACATCTGCATTCAAGGGACCATGTCCGTGACCGAGCACAGGTAAGGAGCAGAGGGCAACTGTGACTAACTTCAGTCAGATGTAAATGCTTTGGTCTTGGCAGCTAGGCAGGAAATGGGTCAACCATGAAGGAAAATGTGAAGTTTGAAACTGGAAGTGTGATCCGTTCTTTTCAGTTCTCAGCTAAGCCCCAACCCTTATCTTTTGTAAATCAGCTTGAGGTTCCAGTCTACTAAAACTTACAATATCTTTAAACATGAGAATATTGAACGGTCTGAGAAATTTTGTGATTTTTTTTTCCCCACCTAGACTGAATCAGTGACAGTTACGGACGCTGAGTTCTAGTTTCAAGTAGAGACAATTTCCTCCCTAAATACAACTTCAGTAACCTATGCAACACATGATTATAGTATAATGGATGAGAAGTTGTTCTCCTCTCTTGTGCTCTGTTCTGCAGGTGTTTGTTAACACCATGTATGTTGGTGAGCTGGACTACAACACAGTGGAGCTCTCCCTTCCTGAAGGACAGGTAACTAACCGGAGATTGCTCACAGCAATAGTATGTGGATAACAGAACCAAGACCGCTAAAGAGGCATAGCTCTCAAGAAGGCACCTCCCACCTAATCCATTTAACTAGCTGGTACGGTAGCCTGACACACGGAACAGTTGTTATACACTAATTAGATACTATTTCACTAGTGAAATACAGCGTCATTTCACTGCCAAGTTACTGTTTGTGATTGAGAAGTGGTTTTTGAATACTTTTCCATGGAGAAAATTCAAGTCATTGTAGTCCTTGCTGCACAAAATTTGCCAGCCTTCCTGCAACACCCACAACTGTAGACATTGAGTACCGGTACCCTGTTTGTGATTAAGTCCGTGTAGGCTTCATCTTCCTTAGCACAAAGCAGGTTTTAAGGGTGGGGGCTTTTGCACCTTTTGGGTCTCAAATGAAATGATGGGGAATGTCTCACTTTAGCTCTGAGAGTAGTCTTACCCTCGCAGAAGTTGGCAATAATGTTGATTGAATGCATGTCAACAGAGCTGTGCATGGCTCCTAGGAGTAAGTGAGTGGGTGGATATACTCGTCGTTCTTATGACTTGTGGGAGAGCTGTATGACATAAGCCTGTACTATGTCAAACTCCATTTCTGGCTCTGTGGGTGATATCAAAATGGTACTTAAAAATTCAAGAGAAAAAAAAGAAAACTTTTATGACAAGGCTGAGAATTCCTCAGTGGCATAACTATTTGCAGTAGCTGAAAGATATGGGGACACTGTTCTGTCACATAACCCAGAACGTTAAAGTAAACAGATAAATTGCATCTGCCAGAGATATTGGTGCCACCTCCCCTCTTAAATACCTCTACTGACCTCTGTTAACCAAGCATTATGGCTGATACAGCACATGCTGCACACTGGTCCAGCTGATGCTCTTCCTTTTGTTTTTTTTTTTACAGGGATTCAGGCAGCTAAGACTCTTGGTAGAGAACCGCGGTCGTGTCAATTATGGCCTGGCATTGAATGAACAGAGGAAAGGTAAGTTAAGTTCTTTGTTCTCAAACTGTTCGAGATAGTTCTCTGAGTTTAAACACTGTAGAACTGTCTGTCTTGTGTGCTTTACACAGAACCAAACTGAAGACCCAATACAGCTATTGTAGTGATAGCCAAGACTACCAGTGGGAAATGGTATGACAGAGGGAACTTGTTAAACAACACAGTTCATCACCCCCTGTCTGGAATGATCGTAGATGAAAAGTAGTGGCTGCTTGATGGCTTGCATTAAGCCGCCTTATTTTATAGGGGTACAACTAAACCCAGGGCCATCAATGACTCTTATTCTGCCCTAGATTTGCTAGGTGATGTTAGGGTACCCTTTCTTTTGCTCTGTGAGCATGTTACTTCACAGGGAAAGAATAATTATACCTTTTTTAATCTGTGTTTTCCCCTGGGGGTTTGATATTGGAGGATCACAACATTTAAAAACTCACACAGTATCAGAAGGAATGAATTGCATCCTGTTGAGCAGAATTTACTAAAATGTTCAAGTCTTTCACACACAGTTGTGGAGCTGGAAGAGGTCGAAACCCCAGGATTCTATTTTAGTGGGGAACTGTATGCAAAAACTATACAAAATAGACTAATGGAGTTAGGCATGTGACTGTACTAATTTTATTTTACTGCAGAAGAGGTGCATAAAGCCTCTGTGCTGCCTAGGCAGTCTCAACTGCAGTCCTGTAATTAGGAGGCTGGATTAGGACCTAGGCTTTGCCTGCTACATGGAGAATAACTGTATCTAACAAGAGAGTGCTAAAGGTAAATTACTTATTAAGGTGTTTTAAGATCCTTGGATGAAAAGGACTGGATCAGCACTGGACATTAGTGCTTGCCCATCTTAAATTTTGCTGTGCCTATTAGAGAAGTAACTGATCTACCGCTTTAAAAAAATCTATACATGGACAGCTAACTAAAAAACAACAATAACAGCAAAACCCCATCTGCTGCCTGTGCCAACAATGTTTTCTGCTTGAGGGTGTTTAACGGCTTGGTGAGTTGAAGCAAAGGAGAGAGTGGAGAGGCCAAAGTATAGTAATGTTCCCCACTCAATCTGGATGAGCAATGGGACCATATGGACTCTAATTCCATTGCAGAATGTGGCTGCTTTCCATCTCCTGCTGTTCCTTGCATTCAAATAGGAAAATCTATCTGCTTTAGCTGTTTTTCAACTCTTCATTACCTCCGTTGCTCTTGCAGGTTTAATTGGTGACGTCTTCTTGAATAAAACCCCCCTGAGGAACTTCAAGATTTACAGTTTGGAGATGAAACCTGGCTTCATGAAAAGGTTTGCGGGATTTAAAAATTTTTTCTTCCTCATTTGAAACCAACCGTTTACCAGCAGTACAAAATCTAATAGGTAGCAGTTAAATGTATCATAAGGGCAACACAAGGTAAAAGTAGGTAGGTAGATTTTTGCACTGTTAAGTTCCTTGCTGATACCTTTGCCCGAAATAGTGCAGAAAATGGTGCCACTTTATCCATACCGTTATTTAGGGGTGAAATGTATTCCCACTGTGGAGGATTTAAAGACTTCCTCACAGCCTGTACAGCAGGGTTAGACCGGGTACGTAAAAGCATGGCTTACCCAAAGGGGTGGATCCCAACACACCCACATGTTGGAGAAGTTTGTGTCTTTCTTGAAATTAGCAATATGGCTGATATATTTAGTAATTCAAACTCGCAAGAGATGTATTAATTCTAGGAAGCTACTAATAGTACATTTACAAGTCCAGATGGCTTCCTCTCTTTAAGTTATTTTGCTTTAATTCAAGAAAGACTGAAAAAGAAATCTAGCAGGGGTAGGTCAAGGAGCCTCTGTTAGTAGATATAGAAAACCTTAGCAAACGTTTAAGGCAACAGATGCCCTGTGGACTCTGGCAAAGATCCAGAGAGGCTTTTTCAGTTATGTTGTTAATACCAGAAAGTAACACGTGTATCCCCCAAGATTTCACAGCTCCTGCATTTTGTGTAGGAAGGAAAGGCCAGCCTTGTTAAACTGAAATGGCTTTTAAAAGAAAAAAAGTCTACGTTTTGAAATTTCTAAGGACAATCTTAACAGGTGCTGGGGGGCTACCTGAAGGATTCTTATTGATGGGGTAACTCACATAACCGTTGACTGCAGGGTTTTAGAAGAATATTTTCAGTGAGGAATGTTAAAGCAAGTGAACTGCCATGCCAAACAAAAGCAAGATTAGTCAACACTACAATCAGTTACTGGCAATTGACCAGTAGCAATGAAACACAATCAGCTTACAGTCACTGCGTGGGAGGACGGAGTGCATTGTATTTTGAAAGGAATTGTCGTAGGCTTTTAGATGAATAATTCAGTACCAGTCAAGCTGCACTGGATCAATAACTTCCCTCAATCCAAGAGATGCAGTTCGTAAGGGTCAGAAGGAACATGGTCTGACAGAAGCTCAAGGCTTCTGTGGGACTTCTGCACTCCTTATTTTCTCTCCTGTTTGTTCCCTGCTCCCAAATTGTTGCCACAGGTAAGAAATAATGACAGATCGCCCCTAATTACTGCAAACTTGCAAGGATGTGTTCATGTTCCTCGATAGGAACATGGGCAGGAATGTCTGTTTTGAATCCTGTCAGTTCTGCAAGTTTTCCTTCAGCCTGTGCAAGCTACATGCATTTAAAGCTTGCACCATGGCACTGTCATATCTGAAGGAGGACGGGCACTTCAGCAGCCAACATGAAGCAGAGATTTTTAGGATGCTGTAAAGTATTTGAGATGGTGATACCCCCATATATCCTTTTCTTGTACCAGAAATTGGCCTATCAGTGATGTGGCCAAGCATAGGATAATGAAGACATGTACCACCAGTACACTTATCTTAAGTGGAGGGGAGAGATCAGCTAGGTGCTTGCCTTGAATGTTTACAGGAGATAAACACTTCATCCCTTTGAAGCGTGAAGAGTATTACCTTTAATCCCTACCACTAGAAAGCAACTGCTTGACATTTCAGGCATGCAAGGAAATAGCAACCTTGTTCTAACAACATCCATTCGCCATTGTAAGCAGCGGTTTGAAATTATCGAGGCCAGTGTTGTGTCTCTCAGTGCTGCCTGGTGCTTCCCTGCTGCGTTTGGTCATTCTTTTACAGCTTGCGACATGTTGCTGGATGGAGTGCAGTCCCAGATTACTTTGTTGGTCCGGCTTTTTTTCGCGGAAGGCTGTGGATAGAGCATCAGCCACAGGACACTTTCTTGAAGCTACAGGCAAGTCCTATTTTTCTTCCCCCCCTATTTTTTCTTGATAAAGATTTTTAAAAAGCTGGTTAGAGAGACACTTGTGTAATAGGTCTGACTGAGCTCTGTCTTGTAGTCTGTAGTTTTGTAGTCTTCCTCTGATCTTGGAGGAACAGAATTATTTTGAGGGTGTAGAAGTCTTCTCAAGCTGGCAGGTAATTCTGTTCAATCTGTAGTGGTCCCAGTGAGAAAACATGTGCAATACTGACCCTGCAGAGCTGCTAATGAACAGTTAGTCTTTTTTATTGACACACAAATGCTGTTTCTTTTCTAGTTGCAGAGGAGTAATGGGCACAAAAAATAAAGGAGGCACTAGTTTTATCCCTACCTCCTCAATGTGATATGGAAAGAGTCACTTCTTTGTAGACATGGCATGAGAGTTAGCGTTCACATCTTCCTTCTGTGGAAGATTGCTGCTCTTGCATGGAAATTAAGATGAGATATTAAGTATTACTAAACTTCCTCCTCCAATTTCACTCCCTTAGAGCCAAGGTTCATGCCAATCATTATTGTACTGCTCACTTTTCCATTTATGCTTTGTTGTAAATTATGCTAGTCAGTAGCAATACAGTATTTCTGTCACCTGGGAAATAGGTGAGGGGAGATATTCTATGCTTGGGAAGAAATAGAGATATGTCTGTTCAGAAGGATGAAATTTCCTGTACAAGCATGAATCATGAATTGCACATTTTTGAAGGCTTTATCCTTTTAATTAGTACATGAAGGATAACTCCTGTTCAACAGGGCTTACTTAAATGTTCATGGCTTCATGGAGTTGCACAGGGAAAGTAAGCAGAAAACCTGTGGAAAGTGGCCTGAAAGAATGCAAGTGTGAAAGTAGACTTAGTTTCCTGTGGGGATGCTAACTAGGCAATACAGCTGCATCAGTAATTCTGTTTACTGTCTTGATTCTAGGGCTGGGAAAAAGGAGTTGTGTTTGTCAATGGTCAGAATCTGGGCCGCTACTGGAAAATTGGACCTCAGGAAACACTCTACCTTCCTGGCCCCTGGTTATGGAAAGGGAGCAATGAGGTGAGAGGCTTTGGTGGGATTCCTCTTTGCTTGTTTGTATTATTAAAGACCCTGCTGTAAGTCACACCCCAAAGAGCTAGACATATACAGTATATTAATTACCTATCTCTAGCTGAAAACCAGCGCAATAGAGAGGAAGGAGACTGTTATCTCCCAAGATCTGTGAAAATCAGGGAAGGTACTGCTCTAAAACTGACTATGGTGCTGACAAACATTAAGACATGACGAGGATGGCAGCTAAACTTCAAAGCACTGCATCAAGTTCAAAATCAAGACAAATCTGATTTGATGCTGGTTCATTTTCTGCATCGTGGTGCTGAAGAAGAATCACAGTTACTGTTCAGACTCATATTGATTGATCTTTTTAGATGATGCTTCCTTCCCCTGCTGTGATCGTATGCCTTTTCCTCCTAAAAATATTTAAAGTAACTCAGCCTTTGTATGAAGGAACATTATATATACCTCTCTTCTGCAGATTGTCATTTTTGAAGAACGCACTGCAGGACGGATAATACAATCTGTCGACATACCTTATTTAGGAAGGACCCAGTACGTGGACTGATGAGAGCTTCTTTCCCATGTTTGGTTCATCTTGAATATTCCTGATTGCATGTCTGGGGACACGATGGCCCAGGCGCTTGGGCATGTTAATTCCCACTAGACCCAGGTAAAGGATTTGCTCTTTGGCAGTAAGTTCAGAAAAGAGAATGGGCCCCGAAGGAACCAGAGTCCATTGTTTCATAGATGGATGGCGGAAGCTGATCTCCCTGCACTACTGAGGACCCACAGCTTGGATGGCTGCACATGATGTTATGGACCGTCCGGTGAATGTGGGGGAGTAAAAAAGTGCTGGAGGCAGGGGAGAGAGAGAGAGAGAGAAAGAATTGAAGCCATCTGAACTGAAAGCTGAGCTCAGTTCTCCAGTGACTTTAAAAATGTGTTATTACTGGCTTCTTCGTTTTTATAATTAGATAGGGAGAAAATAGTTGGTGAACATGTGAGTAACCAGGTGTGGAAAACCATTTTGTTGTGCTTCCAGGCAGAATTTAGCATCTCGCTCTGCAAAGAGGCCATTACTTGTTACTTGTTGGAAGCCAAGTTGGTTGTCAAATGACCTTAATTCGAGCTTTTTTTCCACTAAGTTTTACTATGGAGGTTGTCTCTCTCTCAAAAAGGAAAAAAAAGTTTTAAAAAGTGAAATGTGTTTTGTCCTCTATCAAATACATCATTATGTTTCAGGCCAGGCAGGAATGAGAACTTCCAAGGAGGAGGTGCAGGAGGAGAAAAGGACAAATTATCCCTCCACCCCTGCTCTCACCGTGAAGCACCTGAAGATGAAATTCCCCCTTGTAAAATGAGCAGAGATCAGATTTTGGTTAGGGAAGAAGTAAAGGAGTTGCATACATAGTTGCAAATGGGAGAGCACATCCGTACTTTCTAGTTAAACCTGCTGTGAAATCTTGGGATCTTGGGTCCTGTTTTCTTTTTTCTTTTTGTCCCTCAAAACAGAAACACAGGATTTAGGCATGTTTTTTTAACTCACCAGCTCTGCAGCCACTGAGGAGCTGCTGTCTCTTTAGGGAGAGGAAGAGATCAAATTCAAGCTGTGAATCTGTTCAAAATCTCCAAGAAGTCGCTTAGCCCCTGCTTTCTGTTCCAGTAACCAGAGGATTCAGGCTATGAGAGAAACACCAAACACGTGCACTGTCTCTTGGTAATGGAGTTGCGGGGTATTCTGGCTCTTAGAAACCATAATTTTATTTAACAAATTTAAATACAGTTTGTTTAAAACTGAGAACAGACAGTGCAGCTGTAATACACTCCATCCTGGCCAGAGCTGGTCTTACTGAACATAGGTATCTCTGCTCCAAAGGACTATGGTAGCCTCTGTGCAAGTTGGAAGGGCCCAGGCTCATGTGACCAACTTTGAGGAGAGTGGAGCGTATATGCAGGGCTGTGTTCAGGACTCGATCCTTTGCCTTTTTCTGAAAGTTACTTCCTTCCAAGGAGGGAAGGTTGCAACCCAGCAGGGACTGGAATTAAGATTAGTGAAACAAAACATGCAGCTAGGAGAGGACATCAGTTGGAAACTATTTAAATGGTATGAAAACTTTGTAGTCCTTCAAAAATGTCTCTTTCCACCCTAGGTTTTGCAGACTGAAGTGAACTTGGAAGGCTAGTACAATAACAGAATTAATCTGCTTGAATGCAGAGAGCTACTGCTTTAATACAAGATAACAATACCCGTTCCCACAGAGCAGCCAGCGGCCAGTAGCATCAAATGCTTTCTATCCAAGTAGCGCTTCAGCCAATGCATCTAAAAGAACACTTTTGTAAAGGCTACGTAGCAAGGCTTCTGTGACTGGGAACTAAAGAATGCAACTTTTCCCCAATGATTTTGATATACAGTGGGAGAAAATAACTTACAAAAAAATACTTTTTTTTAAATACTAGGAAATAGACAATGTCATTAGTCCACGGGGAGACTTCTGCACTGTGAAGCTAACAATCAAATCTATAGCATTTTAATAGTTCTATATGTTAGGGCTAAAAATAACCAAGTCTATTTCCAGGATTACATTTTCCCTCAATTGTGCTTCAGACCTTTTTGAAAGAATTGGGAGAGTGGGGGTTGATCAAAGGTTTGACAACAACTATGAAGGGGGAGGTAAGTTTTGGTTTTTTTTAAAGGGGCTGGAGGTGGGGAGAAGGGGTATGTTGTACCTCAATTTCTTCCTCAGCAAGTTTGTCAATCTCAAATACAGAGTCAACCAAGGTAGTAGCACCCAGGTTCCTCTTCTGCATTGCTCAGTCCTGTGTCTCTCACTGAGAATCAAAATAGTGTTTCATTAGAGAATGCCCTTTCATCAATGCTATCTCAGGACCTTTGATGTTACAGAACAGGGAAGAGGTGACTAATGTTCTACATAGATAGTATTTCAACCTACCTCAAGCCAGGTGCTGAAGAAACAGAGCACTAAGCACAGGATCCCCTTTACAAGGGTGCTGCTCTATCCATCAGAAGTTAACTCTCGAATTGCTCCTGCATGGCTTTTCACGCCAGTAGCTCTGCAGTAGTATGGCATGGCACTAAAAAAGGGCTAGGGCTGAAGGATACATTCCAGTAGAATGGTAAATGCACTAAAATCAGCTTTTATCGTTCAATCCCTAGTTTTAAGCAGTTAACTTTATTTTTTAAGACGGGGAAATTTGGCTTTGTGTAGGAGCACCCTTCAGAGAATCCCACACCTAATGCTCATGTGAACCAAATTAGAGCTAAACAGAACCAAATCTGAGCCTGGATGAAGTATTATGGTGTACAGCCACAACGATCTCATTAAAACCTACTTCCAATTATTTTAGCATGGATGAATAGAGAACCACATGCTGTAAACATAACTCCATCCAGGAACATAGAGGTATGTCAGAGTGCCCTCCAAACCATGAAACTAATGAAGGGAAAAAAGAGGGAATACAAAGAGAACAGAGATCATTAATGGGTTTGTTATAACCTGCCTTGCTTTTCACCCTCCCCCAAAACCTTCCTGTCTTGTGCAGCGTAATAAACACTGATTAAAGTAGGTTTAAAATTAAGGGCTAAGGTGCCATCTCAGAAGGCAGCTGTCCCCTCCATGAACAGAGAGCTGCTTAGGCTGTTGCACACATAGCCACAAGGTACGTGTGTCTCAGGAAAAACAAGTCATCAGGGGCCAACACGCTCCTGTGGGCATTCTCACCCTTGCTTTCAGGTCCTGTAAAACAGCCCCCTCAGTCTAGACTACCATTCCAGCTGGGCCACAGTGCATCGTGCCCTGCGTGCACTTCTCCCAAACCGAGCATCTCACGAGGCAGCTGGTCTTGTATTGAAGTTGATGTCAGTCCTGTATTTTCTGTGCTTTTTCTCCACCTCCAGAGTATCTGGTTCTGCTCAGAGTCCAGGAGGAAGGGCAGGGGAATCCGGGTAGTTTATGTATGCAGTGTTGCTTGGTTTCAGTATGCTAAAACTCTTGGAAGTCAGCAGAGGTCCTGGCTACTGCATGTCTGGCTGGTTGTATGCTGTGGAGAGGAACCTTGCAGGCTGTGCATGAAGAAATCTTCTGCAACAGAGACACAACCAGCATGTATATTACCCTTTTGCCTCGCTGCAGTTAGCTGCCACCCCTTGGAACTGTCCCAAAACCCATCTCAGGTTGCAGATCTGTGAGTACTGCTGCTAGGCAACTGGGTGTTGGTGAAAAACAGTTGTGACAGCACTGGAGAGCTATGGCCTCTCTGCAAAGCCGCTATATATAGCGCAGATAATGTGCAGTGCAGGCTTTCCTCTGCTGTCCTGCCAATGGGCTGCAAAGGCAGGCCACTGTGGCAGGCAGGGCTCCATCCAGTTAGCCTGAGGGAATGTACTATAAGAGAGCTCATTACTGCTAAAAATATACCGCCGCTGAGCAAATCTACCCCTTTTCTTTGCTGCTCTTACTTCTCTGTATTCAAGAGGAAAAGAGAACAAGCAGCAACCTTCTCTCCCCTCCAGGCCTGGTTCTACACTCCAGTTAAAAGGAGTTGTGCATTTATTTTTTTCCCCATAATGATGAAGAGCGGCAACATAGTCTGGATGCAGATATAAGCGAATAGCCCATCATTTCACTCTAGCAAACCAACTGCAGAGTGCACTCTGGAAATACAGAAGACTAAATGCACCAGGATGCTCAGGTAACTAAAGGTGAGAAGCCAGGGCATGAACAAATGAGCAGGAAGCCAGCCATCAATGTGCGTGTTCTTTCCTCCTTTCCACGGAAGAAGACACTACATGCTTGCCTTAGGTAAACAAATACCTCATCTGGGGTTTAGTCCATACCCTCCCTTACTTGTCACTGACTTTGTGTGGCTTTGATGTGGATATAAATTAAACTCTTCCATCAGCGAAAGCTTCTGCCTGACTTAAAAATGCTTTCACCGATACTGCCTTAGCTTTCCTCAGGTGTTTGCAGGTGGATGAATCCATATCCTTCACCCTTGTGCTTTAGCTATATTAGTACAGTTAATAAGGCAACCTTATTGTTTAGACAAGTGTTTCGTTTTTTAACAATGTAATTTCTGCCTAAACTCTCACTCCCTGGATTTCTCTTCTTCCCCTCAACCTCTCACCACGTATTTCCCCCTTAGCAGCTTGTCTTAAAAAGAGAGATTAACTAACGGTCTCAAGAAGTTTTGCAGTAAGGGAAGGTCAGAGATGTGAAAAATGGAAATTAAAAAGCAGATTTAAAAGAGCTCTTGTCTTTTTCCTGTCATTGTCTAGTATTTTCCTTTTTCACTGTTGCTTCTCATTACTGTTCAAAAATGTGAGCTCTTACCACGTGTTGGTCTCCGCTCGGCCATGCACAGTCAGATTTCCACGTTGGGATCTGTGAATCCTTTCTTCCCCTCATTCACCAACACAGGCTTTTCTGTCCTCGTATGCCAGACTAAAATCTGAAGAAGCCAACAGAAGTCATTAGCTGCATCTCTTCACTGCACTAACAAATATTCTTGCACATTAAATCAATAGTGCAATTTAACCATCTAGCCTGGGGCCTAATGGCGCATTCACAGCTGAAAGGAGGTTTGCATAAAACTTCATTTAGGCAGGCCTACTGCTATCCAAAATGCACAGTGCACAGAAATTGCCCATTTTACAGTGTACTGTCTTGGGACATTAACCTGCTCCTTCCATGTAGTTATCAACCATCTTCCTCGAAATAGCTCATCAACCTTTTCAGTGATGTAAGGCAGTTCCTTCATAGCCGGAGAATCACATGCATGTTTCCCCATAGACGAAGTTCCTTACTGTGGTTCTGGGTTATCATGTTACTACATCTTGGCCAGCGTGGAGTTATTTGCTAGGCTCAGAGTGCAAATGCAAATTCTTGCCACTTCAGGTCACATTGTGACTCGTGCATTAGAGGGAAAAGGTAGTTATACTGAGTACCACCAGCTGCTCTAATCGTCACCATTGCCTTTGGTTGTGTGAAATATTAAAATGGATTTTTCAGTGCGTCTCTGAAAATCCATTATTGGAGGGAAGACATGAGTCTGCTCTCTAACCTCACTATCACTTCTTTTCGACTTTTAAATTCTTTTAAGACCCTAAAAAGATGTGAGAGTGACACTGATCTGAGAAGTACTTACTGCTGCTCCGGTTCTCTGTTGCAACCTCTGCTGTCTTAGAGCTGCAAGATGCAGGAGCTAGTTAGAGAACACTCCCTTCCTCCCACATGCCCTGGGCTGTACACAGCCCTTTTCATAACCCAACAAGCATTAGTCTACCATATCACCTCAAAAGCCCCATACACATTTCCTTTGAAATGCTGGCCCCACGCTGCCATCCACTCTTCTGTACCAGGTGCAACAATATGTTGCATCACTTTAAAGCCCCTCTCCAACTTGTTTAAAACAGAACTGAAGCTTCTACTAAAAGCTTCCCTCAGTCTTAGCAGCAAAGTTTAATATAGATCAAAATCTGTGGAGAAGTACAGGGAACAATATACATTGAAGAGGTGGTCTAACATTTTTAGAGGTGGGGGCGAGTATTATAGGTAAATAGTTTCTACTAGCTGTGCTATACTGCTGGCACAGACAGTTCTGGAAGCTGTTTAAAATACTCCCCCCTCACTAGACTCCATTATACTTATTGCTTTGCTCCTCGAACCTGGATTGCTGCGAGCAGCTTTATCCCTTCAGAGCTACAGTTTCCTGCTTCCCTTCACCTGTTTGCATTGATATTTCCTACCTTGCAGGGGTTTCCCTCTTGTTGCTATGACAATACTCTGCACATTTAAGCCAAGTATCTGCAAACCATTTCATACCCAGTCCCTGCTTTTCTGAAAAATGAGGGCACGTTCTGTTTCTAGAGGATGACTTTTTCAAACCCTTCTGGTTAAACAGGAGCACCCCCACCTTCCCAAGAAGCTGTTTGACCAAATTTGTCTCTGATGTGAGCAGTCACCTCCTGTGCGGGGCTTAAATCTCGCCTGCTAATACTAAGGCAGTAGAGACCAACTGCTGTCTGGAGTGGGTCCAAAAAACCATTTCATCGCTCCCCCACAAGCACTTCAGAGCCCGTTCATCAAAATTAGCCTTTATTATAGGCTTACCCACTGCAGCAACGCTGCTGCAATTACTGCGTTACTTTCCTGTGAAAAGGCAAAACCAAACAGGTCTGTACAAGTGGCTCTCAGTGCCATGCAAGCATCAGTTATGGGCTCCTCATCCAACAAACAGAATGTATAAACCTTAATGCAGTCCAGGTGCTAGAAAAATCTTGTAGCCAATTCTCCTTTCCAGCAGGAGCAGGTAAGAGCTCCTTCCGCTTCTGACACATAAGCACTCAACCCTGCCGATGGCCAAGGAATGGGACTCACACTTAAACAACTCTAACCACGTACTCCATAAACAGAAGACCACAACTACACATTATTATCTTTTCTTTAAACTGGATTCCACTTTTGCATTGTTAAAGCCAAGTGCCAAAAAAGACAGTTATATTAAATTAACTAAAATGGACCCATTTTCAGAATTTGCGGCTTGATACAGCAACTTCTACCATTTTTCACGCTGTGTTCTTTAATGTGGGAGGGAGATCACCATTTAGTACAGAAACACCTGCTTTTCCTCTCAGCCAATTACTTGATTTTTTCCACAAGCAGGGTTTTTGTTTTGTGCCTCAGGGAAGCTCTGGCTTGTGCAAAAAGTACAGCTTGCAAAGGAGTAAACAGTGAGGGGGACCAAGTATCTGATTTCCCCTGAACAGTAGTTTCATATAGGTCATCTGAGGGAGTCCCCTTTAAAAATCTCTACTACTGCAAAACACTTCCAATCATTTACAGCCTTGCCATTCAGAATCAGAGGACTCAAAACAGATCTAAGAGATTACAAGGATTCATCTCCATAGCAGACTTCTTCGTTGTCTTCTAACAGGAAATTAAAAAGCAAACAGGCAAGTCGACCGACAGTTGGAGTGGGTCACAGGATTTCAAGCACACAGACCCTCTGTGGAGGGTTTCAGTAATTGTTATTTGAAATGGAGACTATACCACGTGACGAAAAAGAGACACCAAGCTGAAATGACAGATTTGTCTTCTCTCAGCTTGTGCTAAACCAAAATTCTGCAGGCTCTCTTAGGCATCGGGGAGGCCCTCTTCTCCCAAAAGCACATCCATTGGTATAAAAAATAAAGATTGCTTCTCCCTATAACTCTTGTTTTTCTTGTATGTCAAGAGAATCATGGCCACTGCTATTAAATGAGCCAGAGCTCAAACAGTAATCTTCAACTGTGCAATTACACCAACTTGAAGATTTGTGCTTTGTGATGGGTATTACAGGCAAAACATACAAAACTACAAGAGAAGAAAGGGTTACAGCGGTCTAATTTGAGCTATTGCAGCTGCAGCATGGATCTGTGGACCAGTGCAGGCAGACAGTGCTGCAAAACCCGAACTACTCTGATGTAAACTACAGCTTTCAGCTGTGGTACAGGGGATGGCATTGGCATAGCAGTTCTGGTGACTAATCAGGACAAGACAAGGCCAAAAGAACCCTCCAAGTTCTGCATGTCTGTCGTAAAAATCAACAGCTCAAGCACTGGTGTCTTCACTGGTGTGCATGCGAAGCTTAACCAACAAAGTGCTGTCACATAGCAGCCAAGATACTGAATGCTCACTGCAAACCACTGGTCACAAATCCACACGAAAAGAGGAGCCCAGTCTCAGGAACAATCTAACCCAAAAGAGGACAGATCTGCTCCATCCCTACCCTGCAGCTCAGCCCCTGAAAGGCAAAGAAAACAAAGACTTCATGAAGCTGATTCCCCTGCCTGCTGTACGTAGCACCACAGGATAGAAACAGGAGGAAGTGAAGTACTCCTTTTCAAGCCTTCTTGCCTTTGGCTGACATTTTCCCTCTCTCCTGCCCATTCTGAGGCATTTTAGCTGTTTTAGATCTGTGACATCACGAAGCAGCCAGTTCTGGTCTCCTTTTGCTGTGCGATTTCCTGGCTGCTGCTGGGCCCAAAGGCTTGATCTCCTCCATATGCACAAGGATTTATTCCCCTCCCAGAGCCAGTTCCAAGACCCACGGTAGCCACAGTGTTGGTGTGTGGTTCAGCTACTGCTAGGAGAGCTCTCTTTGCTCCCTGTTCTCTAGCTTGCATCTAAGAGCAACCTGTTATACCAACTGTGGCATTTAACAGTGCCCACACGTGCCCTGCCTCTAAGGCTCAGAGACAGCCATTCCCGGTCCAGCGCAAAGCTGCCAGCCGATTCGCTTTCATAACATCCACCTAAACACTGAGCTGCTAACCCGCAGATTTAATCTCAGATCTGACTCAGCCAAGAGAGAAGGAGAGCGGAGGAATAACTACTTTTAGCCACCACTTCAATCCCAGTGAATTGCTACCCAGACCACCCGAGTGCACAAAAGCCTGTCTCACCCAACGGAACGTATCTACGCCTATCTCCCTGGAGAAACAAGTGTCTCCAGGAGCAGCCTCATTTCCAATGACCTTGTGCCAGCCCAAGCTGAGGCTTTTTCAATAGCTGGGGCCACTCAAAGTCTCTCTCTTTTAAGGGCTCCCTGGCTGAGCACCCTGCAATTTGTTTCCTCAGGTGTTAATAGAAAATGGGGAGCACAATATGTCTCAGTTACATCAACCTTATGGGAATACAGAATCTCAGACCTCTATCCAGTGTCAATGGATTGAAGAGAGTATGGTTTGCTTTGGGGAGGTGTGGGGGGAATGCAGAAGCAGCAGAACATAGCACGCTTGCAAAGCCTTGTTTCCTTACAACTCCAGTATAAACCAACCCTTCCCTCCTGATAAGGAGGGATAACTCTCTCCTTTCTCCTCGGCAATTAATACTGACTTCCTTAATTTTCTCCTTCATTTTGGGCAGTTCCCAAATAAAAGAAAATAAGCAGGATATATGTCTTTGGCTAAAGCTTAAGCTATTTGCAGGAGTGTGCATTTGTGGGCTGAATTCTGATAAACATTACAAATACCAGCGCTGCACACAGGGAAGGCAGCATTTTTGGAGAACAGATGTCTGTGCTTATCTTACATACTTCTCTGATCCCTCCTTAACGACTGTATCTGAGCACATCATAATTTTTAATGTAAATCTCACTGCAAAACAGGAATATGGTTATGCTTAACAGAAGCAAACCATGACAACTGCTGGGAGCACACTAGCACGATGAGAAAGAAGTCTATGCTTCGATCTCAGGGCAAGAGGACCCCAGACCATAGCCTACTTTTGTCCTTCTCTGCTGCTTGTCTGGACTTTCCTCCTCATCAAACGGGTGAGCAAAACAGCAATTGGGAAATGGAGGCTGCTGGCATCAGCTAAAAGCAGAAAGGCAAAGCTCAACCTGCAAAGCTGCACTCAGAGTTTGCCAGGAGCAGACAGCATTCACTTCACAACAAGGACCCTTGTAAGATCCCCACAGCCTGGCCAAAAAAAGAAATGCAGTCTGCTTCAAATCCTGGCCAGCAATTTCTGCTTCCTCTCCACCTCTGACCTGCAGCTCTTGTGTGACAGCACTGACACGGCAGCCTGTCTGACAGCATCATTTTTTTCCTCCTTCCTGGAAACAACCTTTTCCTTCCTCTCCTTCCTCCATGTGTTCCTCCACAACCGTCATTTCCTATCCCCAGCCTTTTAACACAGCTTCTTTCCAATATAGTTATTTATAATATACCAAAGATTGCATAACTGGCCACGGAGTAAACAGCCCTAATCTTCTGTACACCAGACTAAAAGCAACCTGTGCATTTCCCTTGGCCTGTTGAAAACACACTTATTTCCAGCCAGTGCTTTCTTGTTAGCTAGTAGGGCACGCAGTGCCCAAGAACAGAGATCTAATTTTAATCCAATCTCTTTTCCCACCCTTGGGAGACCATCTGTGTTATTTATCCCAGTGCTGGACAGCCTTAACCACAGACATGTAGATTTAAAAAGTGAGGCACAGCAGGTATCAGATAATAAACAAAGTTGCTCCTCCCCCTCAGCTCCTCTTTCTTATTCCTGGACTCCTTGCCTGAGCACTGCTGAACATTGAGATCCTTGTTTTTTCCACGG
Organism: Fulmarus glacialis; assembly: GCF_000690835.1. Lineage (NCBI taxonomy): Eukaryota > Metazoa > Chordata > Aves > Procellariiformes > Procellariidae > Fulmarus > Fulmarus glacialis. The sequence continues at coordinate 35,966 of NW_009188153.1, forward strand.
CTGGGGGCTGTGGAGCAGTGCAGATGGAAAGCAGAGACAAAGGGTATTACTGAAAATTTCTTCCTATCCCAAAAAGGGATAGAAACTGGATCCAACACTGGGTCTGTTGGCTGTAACAGCTTATTTGCAAAAAAAGAATAATCCTCCTGGGATAATTAAGCAATAAAGACTCCCTAAATCAGACTGGCTGGTGTCTATTACAGACAAAGGCATGAGAGTGCTATACTGGGGTGTCTGTGATCTCAGAGGGACTCCCTGCAAACCTGCGGTGCTCAGTGGACCCACTCACAAAGCTTTCAGAAGCATCTGATGTACTATGTTGCACATCCGTTGCTGATGTGCTATGATTGATGCCTGTCGCACTAACCAGCATTGTCTCGCATGCTCCCCTGTCATTCCAGATAAATATCCATCTGTTGTCTCTCATCTTAGACTGGGAAGTCTTTAGGGCAAGAACCATCACTGTGTTCCGAGTTTCTACGTTATTTAGCACATAGGGGTCCTGCTCCATGACCTGGTAGCTCCTGTGCAATGTGTACAGTCAAATAATTAGCAGTCATTTGACAGCAGTAAAATCCCCCCAAAATGAAGCTTTATGGAAGCCTCCTAGAGCTCAGAGCAATATCCCAGGCATTAAAACATTTCTACATATCTCTGGCACAGAAAGATCCAGGTTATTGTGGACAACTACAGCAATATTGCATAGATGTCAAGAGGGAGAAGGTAACTTTGCAGTAAGGCAGTGATTGTGTGAACAGTCTTTCCCTGCAGCCAGGAAACACTGTGGCTGGTACTTCTGGGTTACGGTTCAGATGGGTTCCAGAGGGCCAAATCTCATGTGATGCTGGCTTATCACAGGAGTACCCGTACTCAAAAGCTCCCCTGAGGAATTCACGTAAAGCAACTGACATACATTTCATTTATGGAGTTCCCTGCCCCAGGGGATTAGCAAGGCCACAGATAAGCCCATCTTGAAAATAATAAGGATATTTTCTTAGAGGTAATATAAGAAAGAGGAACCATGACAGGGGAGAGAAGACTCCGTATTTCAAGGCCTATGGCAACTGCTAGCAGTCTGCAACCGAAAAAGATAACTGCCTTCCACACATTTTAATACATAATCGCCCATTCCCAGCTCCCTTGCAACGGGGGTGTGCTCTCTTCAAATGCAGAGGACAAGTGACTGCATGATGGGGTTGGATGGGCTTTCTCCTACCTCTGGATCCTTACGACCCATGTATGAGAAAGAGACCATACCTTAGTGCAATTGGCAGCTTTCGGCTCAAGGTCATTCAAGGTCACTAGTTCCCGGAGCAGGCTGCTCTCTTGGTAGCCTCCCTTCACTCCTCGCAGTTTGAAGTAAGCCTGAGATCGCTGGAGGATCAGTCTGAGGTTCACAGCAAACCCCGCCATGTCTATAGCAAAGGGGCGATGGGGGTCGAACACAGTTTTCCAGCCATAGACCTTCCCTGCAGCGTTCACTTTGGGTGACTCATAGCGCAAGCCACCAACGAAGGCTACTGGCCACACTGACACCCTTCTGGTGCTGCGCATCTGGAGGCAAGGAAAGAGAAGGGTATGGTGGGTGCACACAGAAGGATCGGCTGCATGCGACTTTCAATACACAAACCAGCACCCCAGCAGAAGGACTTCACCTTGCTCAGTGTCCTGCAGGAGACGAATGCCCCTGAGCTTCCACACAAACCCTAGAGCTAAGAGCCTGGCTTAGGTTCCCAGGCACCCTCTGTGGCTTGGACCAAGCCGCAGAGCTCATTACTCACCTGTACGAGGATGCACATCCTGGAGCTGGAGAAGCAAAGTGCTTTGAAAAGTGGCAACTAACAATAGCAATATTAATGGATAGCCACGGAGCCAAGCATGAGTTCAGCACTAAAACCAAAGCTGCCAATAATAAACGTAACTGAGATTTAGAGTGTTTTTTTGTCCAAAGGTCTTTAGAGCTGTGGGGCATCAGTCCTCCACATGGACAGCTGGGGAAACCAGGACACAGAGGAGGGAAGCACCTTGTCCAAGGCCACCTGGAAATGCAGGAATGGCATATCTAGGAAGAAAGGTGCTTTCTCTGAAAGTTGAGGAGTTTGAGCTGCAATCTCAACCTATGAGCCACAGTAAGGCTAAAAGCATCTTTAGGGTGAGGCACTGCAGCTGTAGCCCACAACCTCAGGGACAGCTGAGAAGCGCAGCCTCTCCAGAAACTCCCAGCATGCAGAACGGTGCTTGTAGCTGCTCCTGCTGCCCAGCTGGATGCCTCTATTCCGTGTAGAGTCAAGAGAAATAGATAGGAGCCATCAGGGGACACTTCAGATGCCTGCCCTTGCCAACACAGATGAGTTGAATGCCAGTCTACCGGCCCATCCCCCAGTGCCCTGTCCTGCTCTGCTGGCAGGCTCGGCTCACGTTCTGCTCTCAACCCAGTCTCTTAGATCAGGGATCTCCCAAAGCTAATCTCATCACTGCTAATTACTGCAAACGAGACCAGAAGAGCTCTGGCACTTGCCCTTCTGTATTATACACATGCTAACGGCAGCCCCTGTCCACAGGGAACAATAGTGCGTGTCTTCTGCATTTCACAGCACATTTCATTGGCTCCATGTGACCTTAACTGCAGCTACAGATCAGAGAGGAGAAGCCTCTACGAGCAAAGCACACGGGTGAACGAAGGAACCCTTTCTGCTTTATTAATGTGTGGTGTCTGACTCAGAATGCTGCCAGAGCCAGCCTCAAAGGGGACTGTGGAAGAAAGACATTCAGTCTAAGTTTGCTTTCAGCTTTAAAAGTGTGTATATTCCTGTGGCTATCTAAGCTGAAGTGAAAGCCATCAGGGAAAGGAAAGGGGGCATGTACGGAGCAAATAAATAGGAGATCCCTGGTATAAAACTGGCAACTGGTGGGGAAGGAGGCAATCCTCCTTTCTTGTCCCTTGCTGCGAGAGCTCGGGCTCAGGAGAGCAAGGGAACAAGTCATTTCTGGGCTGGAAGCCAGGTGAGGTACAGTGTACCTGGCACTATAAGACCATTGCATACCTGCCGACAGGGAAAGGCTCAGGAGTTCATTTAAAGCCCCAGCAGGAGTGGAACAAACAGCAAAGGTGGGAAAGCATATGGGATCCTTCCCCTGCTCAAGCCCGACAAGACTGTCAGGACATGCTAAAATTCAGCCTTCCATCACAGTTCCTGGAGCCGCAAACTTCCAGGCTGAGATCTCAGCCCCATCACCTACTTACAACAGCATGAGAGACCATCCGTCCCCTGATGCTGCAAGAAGAAGAGCTCTGGAGGGGAGCACTGCACGCATCTCCCAGCAGAGAGACAGCCCTCTCCAAGGCAGTGCATGAAGGTCTCCACTTTTCTGGGAGGAGAAGCAAGCACTGACAAATATATGCTCCTCACGTGTGTGGCAACCCAGAGACAACCACACAGAGCATCTCTGAACAAGATGTCCTGCAAGCCTATGACTGTGCTGACACCATTCAGGCGTAACTCTGAAAGGGCACTGCTACCTCAGCTGGGGATCTGTGCAGAGCAGGCACCAGGCTCTTGACAGCTACAGAATTTAACCAGTGGACACTCTGGGATGAGAGCAAACAAATGCAAACAACAAGCAAGGAAGAGAAACCCCAGGGACTCCTCAAACAAGAACAAACATGAATTAACAGACAGCCAAGCGCAATACATAGGGGTGGCAGAGAAGAAAGGTGGATAACATCAGATCAGGAACCAGCCAGAAATCTCCTCCAGGGTGGGGCATGGAAGGAGGATGGCCGAGATTTCTTTTGCTAGGCACGTGCTTCTGCACAGGCACGTCAGACGTGCGATGTTCTAATCCTAACAAGGCTCCCCACAGCGGAAGGCAGCTCCTCATTAGTTTCCTGTACAGTAAAAACTATCTGCCTCCTGATCACATGCCACAGGATAACCTGGGGTTCCCGTTACTTCGCACAGGGTGCCTTTGACACCGGGAAACACACACTTTGCAGCACAGTAACCAGAGGCCCAGAGGAAACTTCAGGACAGCTGCAGTGGGACCACTATACAGACAAGACTGATCCAGAGCTCAGGAGAAGATGTACACGGCATCTCCTCAGCTCAGTACACAGCATCTTTTAAACCCCATCTGCTGTGTTTGGCCAGTTGGGAGCCCCCCAGCAGGGTCTTACCTCCTCAAAGAGCTCCAGGCTGTAGGTGTTATCATCATCGGCAAAGTAAACAATTCCAGGCTGGCTGTTATTTTTGTTAAAGGTCTCTCTCAGCCATCTCAGGGCAAGGTTCCTCTGCATGGTCCCCCGGGGAATGCGAGGATCCCTCATGTCTCCCCGCAGCTTGTAGTTGCGGGGTGTCTCCACATTGAGGTGGGTGTAGTTAAGCCCCGTGTCCCGCAGCAGCCGGGTGATGAGAGGCGTGCGCCTCTGTGAGTCCTCCACCAGGATCCAGTGCAGGTTTGGCACGTGCAGGAGGGTGTTGGCCAGGCGCGTCAGCTCTGCCTTCTGTACAGGCCGGCTGTAGGTGGGTGTAATGACGTGGATGGTGGGAAGGGTGTCTGACCACGGGGGTGGGCGGGTATAAACATATTCTGTCCTCACCACCTCCACAATGTCCCGGTCCGACAAGCAGTATTCCTTGGAGTCCAAGCCTGCAGCGAAATCACGCCGGGAGTCACCACCATCATCTGAGCAAGGGTATGAGAGAGAAGAAAAAGATGCATGGACTCATTCCTCCAACACCCCCCGACTGAGCCAGCAGGCTGCTTGCTAATAGCAGGTCACCCTCGTGGTTTCAGAGGAAAGGAAGCAAACTCGGACGGAGGCTTTAATAAATAAGTACACAAATAAATAAAGGAATCAGGGACAAACACACATGAGAAAAGAAGTTCCTGCTGTTAGAAAATCAGCATCAAACAAGGCCTGAGAGCTCAGGACAATGCTGCAGCTGAGTGCTCAGAATAAGGAACTTCAAAAAGCACCCAGAAGAGACAGGCTTGTACAGCAATTAGATCTAGATAAAGAAAATAGCAGATCGTGGATTGACAATCTGTCATTCCTGAAGAGCTCCAGTGCTCTGGGCACCATACTCAGCGGGACAGGGCGCATTGCTCTGCACTCAGGCACTGGAGCACCTGGATTGGGAGGCAGGGAACAAACTGGTGGAAAATACAGAGTCAGTGAAGATCCCCCAGCAGCATCGTCTGGCCAGGATACTGCAGTACTCCATTGCTCTCCTGACAGGCCTGGGATGGGGCACGGAGAAGTGGGGAAAGACACACTTCAAATCCAGAAATGGAGAGTAGAAATTAAAGCCTGTAATTGTAGGCTTTTTCCTGCAGAGACTTTCACCTGCCTCTGACTAACCTCTCCTCAAAAAGACCCTACCAACCTCTGAACATAACAGCCCATTCAGTAGTGCACATGTGAACAATGAGCAGCATATATATAGGATACACTGATCCAAACATACAAAATCCTTGCAAAGAGAGAATTGTTCACGATCAGCTCAAGGGAAAAAAAATGTTCATGCACCTGTCACTTTTCCAGGGTGCGACTTTCATACTTTCGTACCACTGTAGACCAGCAGACCTCTGAACATAACAGCCCATTCAGTAGTGCACATGTGAACAATGAGCAGCATATATATAGGATACACTGATCCAAACATACAAAATCCTTGCAAAGAGAGAATTGTTCACGATCAGCTCAAGGGAAAAAAAATGTTCATGCACCTGTCACTTTTCCAGGGTGCGACTTTCATACTTTCGTACCACTGTAGACCAGCAGGAAAGGGACACCTCCATTCAGGATATAAGCCAGCGGCTCTCTAGTGGGCACATAATGCTTTGAGCCATAGATTTTGCAAAACCAACTGCTACCAGGAACTTCAGATGAGAAAGAACAGGAACAGACAGACATTAGATCTGACCCAGCAGGGTATGTTTTTTTCATAGCATGTTACTCTTGAGCAGCATAGACTTTGATACCAGCCCTGAACCAAATGAAGGCCTCATACTCCATGGCACTGATGGAGGGAGGGTGTATATCTGGTCAGGGGGGACAGGGACAAGGTGTCCTGCACATCTTGGTATCAGGCCCTATATAAGGCAAAGCACATCAGCATCACATAGCAGAAGCTCTCTGAAAGCAGAGAACACTGGAATCAATTCAAAAATAAATCTGCAAAATGCATTGGACACAGACACAAATGTAATTAGCCAGGACGGTGCTTGAGACAGTTTGCAAACCCCTGCAGGTCAAACCCTCAGCTGTAAATCCTGGCATGGGGAAGCACTGCCGATCCGTGCTCGCTAGGGTACAGATGCACATCTCTTTTTCAGCACCTGCTACCAAAGGATCTCAGAAACGCATTACAAGAACAAAACAATTTCTCCCAAGAGCTTTCAGGTTGGTCTCTATCACCACTCATTTTCCACTGGGGGCTCAGAGAAGCAGAGGCAGAGGAAGTGTTTTACCAAGGTCGTCGGTAAGTTCAGGACTGAGCCAGGGCAGAGCAGTCTCTGTGCTGTAACTTCAGTGTCCGTGGCCATTCACAAAAAACAGCTCCTAGTTTTTAGGGCATTGAATCAAACTGGTATACGGACAGCGTATTCTTAGTAGTCTTTCAAGTCCTATTTTAGAGCCCAGTAGATCCCTCATCCTCTGAAACACTGTCCACCTTCCAGAGGGGATCACAGTCATATTTCCCTTAAGAACTGCCCGAAGCCTCATGGGTGGCTGTCAGTCCTCCAGGGGGAAAGGTAAAGCTGCTCGGGACAGACTCAGAACTTCTGACAATTCAAACTGCACATCAGACTGTTCAGCAAAAGGATAAGCAACTGTGGAGGATGGGTGCAAACATTAAAATGAAAAGGGGAGAGAATCTCTCAGAGAAAGGAACCAGAGAGGGAAAATGAGCTGGCCTTCTTCCCTACAGACAAGCTTCTCCAAGCTGACCCGCCTGCCCTGGTGCTCAGCAGAAGGGCAGAACCAAGAATGAAGACCGCAGTAGGCAGCGTGGCTTCTTCCAGCCCCCAAGAGCTCTCACAGCCCTTAGATGTTGCTGCTATGCCAAGAACAGGAAAAAAACTAGGACCCTTCTGGCCAGAGAGGATCCCTCAGAACTTCCTGCATTCATGTGATTTGGGCCAGGGCTCTAATGCTTTGTGTGACAGGTAGCATGGAAGCTGACTCTCTCATAGCATTGTAACTCCAGCAAACAATCAGGGGAGATGCTGGCTCTTGTCTTCTCCTTCAAGTGCAAGAGCAACCGTTTGCTGCTTTTCTGAGGACACTTTAAAAATGCTCTTTGCTTCATGTCTCCCAGAGCAGCTGTCTCAAGTGGCAGCTTTGTTTCCTCTGCTCTCTTTTTTGCAGCTTTCCTGCTGGACTAACTTGTGTGCAGAATGCTGCAAAGGCCAGCAAGAAGGGACTCCTCTCTTGTGGATCATCAGGGAACAAAGAAAAGCATCTTCCTTCAGTACTCTGGATTTAGGCCATAAAGAGCTCTCCAAATGCAGTAAGCATATCCCATGGCTTGGAGTTTGATGTCTCTGAAGAACCCCTATGAGCACTGGGCTGTTCCTACAGCAGAAGTGGGGAGGCTTCTGCATGAGCATGGACTGGGAGCTGAGATGAGCATGGCTGCCATGGAGAAATGAAATGAGAGAGGAGATGAGGACGAGGGAGGGATGCACAGACTTGGCATGGGCTGGTTTGATTTCTCTCACCCTTGTGCACTGCAAGCAGTGGAGCAATGGTGCTCTGGTGCCAGACGGTGATTAGTAGTGTCCAGGGCAGAACTATCAGCACGATAGCCAGGATGTCTCGTCTCTTCGGCATCTCCAAGACTGACTGGACCCACAGCTCCTCATTACCTGACAGTGAAAACCCCAGAGACAGAACAGCAGAGCACATGGAGAACAGAAATAAATGGGCAAGAAGGAACAAGGACAGAGAGAGAGAACGCGAGAGAGGGAGAGAGCAGCGAAGGCAACACGACTCGTAGGTCTTACCAGTGCTTACAACCCACCCATTGCAGAAGCAGGTTTGGAGGTGCCTCGGCTGCTGAGACCAGGAGCAGGACGGCACTTCTACAGGACACTGCTGGAGCTGCCAGCAGGAACCTCAGGGACTCATTTGGAAGGAAACCTGAAACACAGAGCAAAGGTGAGTAGGCAGAGAAAAGAACTAGGGAGCTGCTCCACAGAGTTCACAAATAGTCCTCAAGAAGACAAATCAAACTGGGGCAGTGAGCAACAGAAATGTGTCCCACCCCTCCAGGGAGAGATGCCTCCTGGGTGTCCAGAGCCTTGCTTTCCTTTGCATCCACTTGTCAAGCAAGTCCCTTGCTTCAGCCAAGCAAAAGTTGCTCAGTGCTGCAGTGTCTGAACCATCCCCCAGCGGAAAAGGACCCTTCGTCCACAAGCCAGCCAAGCCTCACAACACCACGTGCTTGGCCCAAGCCCCTAGGAGGAAGCAGAGACCATAATGACCACATTACTTTACCACATGCTTGGCCCAAGCCCCTAGGACGAAGCAGAGACCATAATGACCACATTACTTGCCTGACACATCAGCAAGTGCTCTGACCCACTAGGCCCTCTCCCTCTGCCAGGCAGAGCACCCAGGGTGACTGCACCTATGCTCTTGGGAATACAGCTCCAGCGAAGCTAGTGACCCTGCATTTTGCCCAACATTGTAATCCCCTCGGCTCAGACCATCCCACTGGCATCTTTGATGCAGCCAGTTTTAACTCAAGCTTCCAATGGCCTGTTCAGGTTCATTTCTTCCATCTCGGAGGTGTTGCGACTGGAGTATATTAAACTGCCACAATGGCTTAGTTTGATTCAATACAAGCACATACAAGATTTAAGCAGACTGTATCAAGTATCTTGGCAAGCAAAGTACATCACTTAGCAGGGACATGCACGGTGGACAGTTTGCAAACATGGGTAGCAGTTTAGTACCACTGTTCCCATGTGGGGGAATGCATTAGCCCGCTGCTAAAAGGGCTGCATTGCAGACAAAGGAGAGCCCAGAGAATACTGCAGTCGAAGGCAGGGAGCAGTCTGTTCTGGGGAAAAGCACTGATCTCCCTCTGTACAGCTGCTGGCTGGCTGGTCAGTCACTGCCACTGCAGTGCCCTGGAAACTATCAGATCTCCCCCTTAAATCAGAGGGGAGCTCCTCAAGCCTGGGCTGTAGATATGATGCTACTTTGCAAATGTTTTTCCCGAGACTCTTGGAGCTTGCTTTTTCTTGGTTGCATGGGGTAGCCATGGACAGATCCAGGTTTAAATCCCTGATTAGCCCAATTTGGATTGATCTGAATTCCCTTGGCCATGCCTTGACCACTGGGCTGCACAGTCAGCCTCCAGCACTGAGCCCAGTGGAAGACTTGAAGTGAAATGGCTCCAAAAACCGATGGGTTGTCCTTTTAAAGTGCAAGCAAGCAATATTCAAGTTGCTGGACAGAACCTGGTTCTTCCAAATTAGCACTTCAATCACAGAGGTATTAATTTACCAGGGAAAACAAGGGAAAACACAGGTTGGCCTTTGTCCTTAAAAGGGACATGTAAATGACCCTCAAAAAAGTTTCAGCAAATCCAATTTTTTTCCACACATACAAAAACCCAACTCGTCAAAAAATTTCCAGCCAACTCTAGCAAACAGCCAGTTCCCCACCTGGAGGTCTCTCATCAGGGAGAGACCTGCCACCCCACATACAAAAACCTGTGCAGAGATCACAGTGCCAGCATCTACAGAGCTGGGGACCCATCCTCCTCTGGCACCATGCACAGAGGCAAAGCCTCACTCAGGAGACCCTCGTCAGAGGACGCAATCAGCAGATGTGCTGGCCGGCACCATGCACAGAGACAAAGCCTCACTCAGGAGACCCTCATCAGAGGACGCAATCAGCAGATGTGCTGGCAAACTGCATTTAGGAAATGCAAGGACTCAGTGGTATGGAAGGAGGTTGTGGTGGATCAGGGCAAGCTAGTGAGGGTGATAAGAAGGAGCTAGTCTTCTTGAGGGGTCTCCAGAGGAAACAACAACAAACCTCTAAACCAACCACCAAACACACCTGGTTCTACAGAAAGTAGGGTTTCCTGCAGTCAAGTACAGGGAACCAGCAGGGAAAAGCTTTTCACACCCCAAGGATATGCTCTGTGCAGCTGGACACCCTGCAGACTTTCAAGGAAGCATCTTCCAGCAACACAGATTTGTCCCCATTTTTTTCAGAACTGGAGAAAGCAGCCTCATCCAGACAAAATAAACCAGGGAGGAAGAGGAAGAATTATTCCAGCAAACATCAGCCTTCTGCTGCATCCCTGTCCACTTCTCAGAGCCAGAGAAATCTCACTGGCCTAGCACTGCCAAAGCACACAGTGCCCTCAGGAAAGAGCATCTGGCCTCATCCTTGCTGTCCCTGCAGTTGCTATCAGTGCCTGAACAGAGGGCACTGAGCGCCGGCATCCTTTGAATCCTCTAATAAAGCCAGAACATGTCCCTTGAGCATCCCTGTAGGGCAGAGCAGTAAGGGGCAGCTCTGAAAAGACTGAACACCTTGCCTGGTAAAGTGCCTTGCTGCTAATGCACCAAGGAAAGGACTGTGCCACTGGAGAGGGGGTGGGAGGAAATGACATGCTAAAAGAGCCAGAGTCAATTCACAGCATCTGGCAGGCTGCCACAGTGGGCTGGCATGCATCAAATGCCCCGTTTGTCAAGGGCAGCTTCCTCCGAATACAGTGCTCTTAACCTTAAAGATGCCTTTTCCTTGCCTCCTGCCAATCCAGACTCAAATTGTCAGCACTCCCATAGGACAGGCTGACCCTGGGCTTCATATGATGAAGAATGGGCACCTTTGGGCTGGGGCTTTACTCTGATTTCCATCCCTTCAACACAGGGAAAATGAGCAGGCTCCAACGATTTGTGCATTGGTCTCTCCAGGATTGATTCCTTTTAATTTGCTACAGAGCATTTAGCAGCTCCCTGGTCAATCTTCTGTCACGTTGGTGCTCCAGCTGCCAAGGGCCAACGCAGCCCACTCGTGCCCCAGCAGAGAGCTGTTGGCTTTGCTTTGCAGCTCTGCTCGGGCTGGCAGCAGAGAGCTCCCGGGGACAGTGCTCCCCGCTGTGGGAACGCTTCCTCCCCGTGTCCTCCTGGGGCTGGCTGAATGCTGAGCTCCTTTTGCGCCATCGGCGACTGTGGGCTGCAGATGTGAATCAGATACGCCGCGCGCAGTGGCTGTAATTAATGTTCCCTTCCCTAGATACAGCGCGCTCCACACACCCAAAGGGACGCAACCCCAGTATGGATCCGAATCGCAGATGGCGATGGTCGGCTGGGGGAGAACGTGGAGCCACAGACCACAGTCTGGCCCCCAGTTGCCGACCCATGCTTCTGCATACCTAGCTGCCTGTCGGCATCCACGGTGTACCATGTACTCGGCTCTGCAGCAAAGACATTTGCTCACTGTTAATTCCTGAAGCGATTTGATTTTATTGATGACCCTGAGAAGCCTGACTGAAGGACATCGTAAGAATTCACTTGGGGCTGCTGTGAGCACTGTGAAATCTGGATCCAGATGAAGTATTTCAAGCGTGTTCTCTCCCAACACACTAATGCAATTGAGGGCCTCAGTGCAGCGTGACAACAGTTCTCAGTGTGACAAAGCCACACTCCCACCTCACCGTCACATGTTAAAGCCGGAAAAGGTGAAATCCATTTTCTCCTGTGAACAACATCAGCTAGGAAACACATGGTCGCCTGTGATTTTACACTGCTGGTGAGAGAACTCACAGCTTCACAGCCCAAGACATAGGGCTTTCCCTGCATCCAAAATATCCCTTGCTACCAAAGGCAAATGATGCTTTTTGTTGCTGTTTACGGCACAAACAAGGCTAGCCAAAAATTAGTCTGGGGGAAATTATGCTCCTCTTCAAGGCATTCACTCTACCCCTGCCCCATCATAATACCACTTTCCTTTTCCCACTGAAAACGTTCAAAACAAAACCTGGCTTTGTTCAGATTGTCAATTTTAGGCTTCTGCTATCTCCTCCCCCCAGGGAAAAGAAGGAGGAGGAACAAATTTAAACATTAATTAATTAAAAAGATCAAACTCTATTTTCCAATACAGAAAGTATACTTTCTTTTTTTCAGTTTTGAAAAATCAGGCAAAGGACAAATCACCAGCTCAAATGTAAGTGATTTTGGGGTTAAAATACTTCTACAACAAAGGTGTTTTGCATAGTTTGGAAAGACTTTCCTTGGCAGAAATATATTTTGACATGCTGCAAAGCAGAAGGGCTATGCCACATGGTGAAAGAGATTTCACATCCTCCGGCAGAGGGCAATGGTGTCAAGGCATGACAACATTAAAAGGGCACTCATCTAATAAAAAAGCTTTAATAAATCCTGGAGCCACGTGTTAGTAACATGTTGGATTATTAAAAACTGAAGGTTCTTTTTTTAAATCAAGTTAATTGGCATCAGGTCTGACACTTACCGTAGGAAACACTGATTTGATCTGCAATCTGGTTTATAGTCAGTTTTACCTTCTTTCTTCCTTTGGGGCTGATCAGCCCCAGCATCATTACTCCTTGGTTTTCCCACATTGAACAGAAGTCATTTAAAATATATTAAACTAAAGAATTGCTTGAGTTGAATTTGTATATATACAATGGAGAATCTCCATCCTTTATTGGAT
>NW_009188154.1:0-13222 GCF_000690835.1 Fulmarus glacialis
TGATTCTATGATTCTGTGATTCTATCTTCAGGATTATTTTTCTACATTAATTCTCAAAAATGTCATTTCTTACATGTAAAAATGATATGACTTCTAAGACTGCAAGGCTCAGCTCAGATGTGCTTCCTTCTCCAGTAAATGTGCTTTTTAAAAGTTATTTTGGAAATAACAAGAAAAGAATTCATTGGTGTAGAGTACATATTTTATTTTTAATTTCCAAGCAGAGATTATGCACAAAAGGAAACATTTGTTTTAAAACACATTACTTCTTGTAGAGAAAAAAATCACAGAAAAACAGCAGTGCTCAGTGGTTACCACTGAATAGTCTTTTTTCCCCCTTAAATTGCTTTTTATTTATTATGACTTAAAACTTAAAGCTTAAACTCAGTTTTCTTTGGATTTATTTGCTTTTTTTATTTCACAGTAATGCAGATTTCTAGGTTGAGTCTAATTCTAGTGATATATCAAAGCTATGAATTACTCTATTATCAGATTTTTTTAATCCCAGCTAATTACTGTAATTTCCCAAGGAAAGATAACAGTTTAGATTCTTTATGTTAGGTATTACAAGAAATGCTAGAGAAGAAATGATAATGCTTCATTAATTTTATGTGGCTGATTAAACTGAGCTTTATGTTCTTCAGAAAATAAACATCTATGTTTTCAAACTATTCTGTGTTTTTACTATCCCCACAAACTACTAACACAAAATGTGTTGTTCTAAAACATTTCTTCTTAACAGCATCTTTTTTCTTCCTCCAAAAATAATGCCTACTGCATACTGAAGTTTGTTAAATTGTGTTACAAATCAGTGTAATAAGAAACTGCAACTTGCTCAAAATGCTTAAACTATGTGTTATTCACTTAATCTTAAATTTCTTCTTAATAGAAATGCTAAATATAATATATGTCTAAATTTAAGTATTCTGTACAAAGAAAATGAAAACGAGGTTTGGAGACAAATGTTTAACTTGTCTTTGTACTTACTGTAAGTTCATTTCAAAAGATCTTAAAGGAACAGGAAATTAAGCATATTAAATAATAACATTATTAAGTGCAAATAGATGTACATTGGATGGTTTAAAAATATTTCATGGAATTATAGAATCATAGAACACCAGGTTGGAAGAGACCTTAAGGATCATCTAGTCCAACCTTTCTTGGCAAAAGCATGGTATAGACAAGATGGCCTAGCACCCTGTCCAGACGAATCTTAAAAGTGTCCAATGTTGGGGAATCCACCACTTCATCGGGGAGATTATTCCAATGGCTGATTGTTCTCATTGTGCAAAATTTTCCTCTTGTGTACAATCGGAATTTCCCCAGGAGTAACTTGTACCCATTATCACTCATCTTTTCCATGTGACTCCTTGTAAAAAGGGAGTCTCCATCTTCTTTGTAGCCACCCTTTAAATACTGGAACATGGTGATAAGATCTCCCCTAGCCTTCTTTTCTCAAGGCTGAACAAACCCATTTCTCTCAGCCTTTCGTCACATGGCAGGCTTCCCAGTCCTTTGATCATCTTTATGGACCTTCTCTGGACCCCTTCCAGCCTGTCCACATCTTTTTTGCATAGCGGGGAACAAAACTGAACACAGTATTCCAGGTGTGGCGTGACAAGTGCTTGAGTAGAATGGGATGATGACTTCTTTCTTTGCTGGTGATGCCCTTGTTGACACAACCTGGCATCCTGTTGGCTTTCTTTGCCACAGCAGCACACTGTTCACTCATATTGAGCTTGTTGTCCACAAGGCTGCTCCCCAGCCTGGTAGATCCCAGCCTGTGCTGCACTCTGGATTATGTTTTCTCAGGTGCAAGACCTTACATTTGTCTTTGTTGAACTTCATAAGGTTCTTATTAGCCCACACTTCCAACCTATCCAGGTCTTCCTGCAGGGTGGGTCTCCTTCTGAAGTGTCCACTTCTCCACTCAATTTGCTACCATCAGCAAAATTCATTAGGGTACACTTGATCCCATTATCCAGATCACTTATGAAGATACTAAACAGCGTTGGGCCCAATATCGATCCCTGGGGGACCCCACATGACAGGTTGCCAGTTTGAAAAGGAGCTATTTACCACCACCCTCTGGGTGCAGCCTGTCAGCCAGTTCCCCACCCACCACACAGACCACTTGTCTAGGCCACAACGCATCAGTTTCTCTAGGAGGAAGCTGTGGGAAACTGCATCGAAAACCTTGGAGAAATCCAGGTAGACAATGTCCACTGCTTTCTCCACATCAACTGAGCAGGTTACTTTGTCATAGAAGGTGATCAGGTTTGTTAAGCACGATTTGCCCTTGGTGAATCCATCCTGGCTTTTCCCAATCATGTGCTTCATTTGACTTGTGATAGCCCCCAGGAGGATTAGTTCCATAACTTTCCCAGCGACTGAAGTAAGACTGATGGACCTACAATTTCCTGGATCCTCCTTTAAGCCCTTCTTGTAGATGCGGGTGACATTAGCCTTCTTCCAGTCTTCTGGGATGTCCCCTGATCTCCACAACTTCTCAAAGATTATGGAGAGTGGCCTCATAATGACATCAGACAGCCCTCTTAACACCCTCGGGTGGATATTGTCAAGGCCCATTGATTTAGAATCATAGAATCATTAAGGTTGGAAAAGACCTCTAAGATCATCAAGTCCAACCGTTAACCCAACACCACCATGCGCACTAAACCATGTCCCTAAGCGCCTCATCTACACGTCTTTTAAATACTTCCAGGGATGGTGACTCCACCACTTCCCTGGGCAGCCTGTTCCAAGGGGTCAAGCTCCTGTAATAGTTCACGTACCAACTCTTCCTTCACTGATAGTGGGTCTGTGTTTGCATCAACCTGGATTTTTGTTCCTGGGGCCCAACAGTGCTGGTAAAGACAGAGGTGAAGAAAGGGAGGAGAACCTCTGCCTTTTCAGTGTTGTTGGTGACTAATTCACCTCTCCTGTTTAACAGTCAACCACTACAAGCACTTGCTGTTTCTTTGTGTGGTATCCACTGTGTGCTGCTGGTACAGTTTCTTCTTGCAGACCTTGCTCATGGGTGTCTACAGCTGTTAAAGCTCATATCTGGTTTTGGTTGTAACGCTAGAGGGTGAGGCCTGAAGCAGAGTCCTGCTTTTGTGAGTCACCATGGTCCAAGGTGCCTCATTCTCTGTAGTGTCCGCCACAGGAGCATGATTTTGAAACCACTTATTTATCTCCATCTCAGCCCCTCTAATACTGCACAGTATTTTAACTGTTTCCTGCAATTCGACCACCTGACACAACAGATCATCAACCTGTGCACATCTTTCGCAGGTACTTACCTTTTCTCCAGGAGAAGGGTCTGGGCACTCGTTGCAATCTACTATCTGTACTGAAGTCTCCTTCCTTACCAGTTCCGTCTGGGTAGAAGCCCGTCTCAGGGGCTTTCTCTGTAGAAACACTGGTTTTAACTGAGGTGAGCGCCCACCATCCTGGCAGAGGCCTACAGCGCTTCCCTGGGCTGTAGGCCTACCAGCAGGGTGCACGGCCCTTCTCACATGCCCTTCTGTGTGAACAATCTGGAATATTCAGTTTGGAATATCCCTTCAGAGACTTTTGTCAGTTGAGTGGATTAATGGACTATATCACAGCTGAGTGAATCAACTGGTGGTGTAATTGTTTCTCCCTAAGTTGGCCACACCAACATGGGGAGGGTGAATATGTGGCTCAGCCCAACATATAATATGAAAACTACACAACTAACAAAATAATTTTGGAGAGAGCAATGGGCTTGAGCTGGCTTCAGGCCACGTCTTCCTTCCTGGTGACTAGAGATACCCAGTGTCATAGAATCATAGAATCACTTAGGATGGAAAAGACCTTTAAGATCATCAAGTCCAAACGTCAACCTAACACCACCATGCCCACTAAACCATGTCCCTAAGCACCTCATCTGCACGTCTTTTAAATACCTCCAGGGATGGTGACTCCACCAATTCCCTGGGCAGCCTGTTCCAATGCTTGAAGAAATTTTTCCTAATATCCAGTCTAAACCTCCCCTGGAGCAACTTGAGGCCATTTCCTCTTGTCCTATGGCTTGCTACTTGGGAGAAGAGACCGACATCCACCTCGCTACAACCTCCTTTCAGATAGTTGTAGAGAGCAATAAAGTCTCCCCTCAGCCTCAGTGAGCATATTATAGAGACTGGTAATGGGAATCACACTGATATTGTGATTAGACTATGTATTGCAAGTGCTGTATTTTGCTACGCATACGCACATTTGTATAGTGTTTTCAGTATAATCTGTATCACTCTGCTAAATCAGAAATCTCATGTAACATCAACTGTCTCCAAGTAAGTAAATTTGATATTAAACATTACACCCTCCATGTGTGCCATATCTAAAAGACTCTGGTCAGAGACTCTGACATCTAATCGTCTCCTCTCAGTAATCTCTCCTTTTAATTATTGGTGGCTGACCACCCTACGTTCTTGCTCTTTTAATATGTGTCATTTTTGTATAAACTACAGTGATTCCATTGTTTGGCAGAGTGAAACAACAGGTCTCTAATTTTCTCATGCAAGCAGCTTACCTGAAAACAATGAATGTGTGAAGCATTCCATATATACAACACTGATTCTTCCCTTCCCTATAAACCAGTATATGCACAAGCCATGAAGCTTAGTTTCTAGTTTATGTTTGACAGAACCTCCACAATGCTTGACTAGGTGGATCAAAGTTATGTTTGAAAGTTGGTTGCCATATGTTTTAGCTGAATAAATTACTTAGCATTCTATTTTTTTGTTCAGTTTAGTTGGGACCTTTATAGGAAATAAACAGAACTCTGAAATTTCATGTAGTATAGAGTTTCTGGTATGATATATGGATGTATATGGTACTATTAATGTACACATTCACAGCAAGTGTGTGTGTGTATGTGTGTGTTTATATATGCATATAACTTTGTCAGGGATAATCAAATGAAATTCTCCATTCCTAATCTGAATATCACCTGCTCAGCTAATACAGTTCATATTGAATATGAACTGTATTGAAATGTTTTCTACATAACCCTCTGTATAAGCCAGCTATCCTGAAGGAAACTTTGGAGGGAACCAGCTGCTAAATGGTTGAATTAACCTTTCACCCTTAGACCGATTTGCATGCCAGGACCATTACGGACCTCCACCAGAGTTTCTTCTGGCTTCGCCCTGCCCAGGCATAGTTCACCATCTTTCGGGTCCTAGCATGGACGCTCATGGTCCACCTCCCCGGCTGGGCAGCGTGGGTGAGATGGGCCGGTGCTGCGCCCAGGGCTTCTTGCTCGACACACCCTGGGATCCCACCTCAGCCAACAAGAACTGGCCCTCACCTTCATCACGCTGCTGACCCCACCTGGTTATAAATAAGCCAGTTTTCTCTGTGACAGAGCTTCAGTGTGAGGATAAACATAGAACAGACTTGCACTGGACACAAATAAGACAAAATAATTCAATCTGGGAATGACAGAGTTAAAATACCTTAAAATACAAATATATATTATTTTACTACATTAACAATTACCCCTACATTTTTAAGTTCCTTTAAGGGGGGATTGGTGAAGCTGCTCTACAATAAGATAGTTCATCAATGTTCAGACAATCCTCTCTAAATCTTAATTTTGTTCAAATAAATGCTCAAGAGAGAAAAAACAACAAAAAACAAAACAAAACAAAAAAAACCCAAAACCCCCACTCTTATGTGTATATTCACTCGTTGCTTTTGTTACATCCATCACAGTAAGACTTCAGTACTATGTTAGAGATGTCTTTTAGTCACTGTATCTTCCTTTCTCTTCTCAGTAGTGCTACTAGACACTGCAAAGGAGTACCCCAACACCCTTTTAAGGGGCTGGCAGCTATTCTACTTGTTAGTCCTTATAAAAGGATAGCATAGCAGGACAACTCCTCCTCTCCTAAGCTGTTTGGTATTATTTCTCTCTGGTCATCTGGAAGCAGACTGTCAGTTGATTAGACATGGAAAGATCTAAAGCAACTAAACAAATGTTGGAGAAAAGAAAAAATGCTGGATCAAATGTACTTCTGATAATTTTTAGCTGATGTTAAAAAAAAAAAAAAAAACCCTCTCTCCCAAGATGCTCTTTTTCCTTTAAAACAAACTAAAAAAAAAAAAAATTAAAAAATTAAATAAATAAAAATCAGATTTGCACATCACCATTGCTAGAAATATGTCTCTATTCTATTATAGAAATAGACATTGTGTGACAGGGAATGAATGCAAGGACTGTTTTGAATACTGCACTGTCATGGGATGAGAGGAGATGAGTATAATGTTCTCTTCTAAGTATGGCTTCAGTCTGAGTAGTGCCTCATAGCTATAGACACCTTATTATTACCAGCTGCAATGTCTGCTATGATCAACACTTAAAGTGTTGTAACATAGTGTAATAGAGACAATATGGACTTATTTTGTTCCTAAGCATAAGGCACATTTTGCTTGGATAGTACTGGAATTTCCTTTCACAAATCAATTGAGAAATGGTTCATGGTAAGTAAAGAAAAGCCAGACAAGTTGTTTTATCTCTCTGCCTACATCTGCTTGAGGCTGTTGACTTATATCCAGAAATTTAAATTATGCCTCACCTTTTACTAAAATAAAGTGCAGCAAGAATACATACTCTGAAAAAATTCAGGTACCTGAATGGGTCTGCAACAAATATCCACGCTTTGTTTTTTGTGCTGTCTATCACAGAGACTGCTTGCTTTGTCCCACATGAATCACCTACAACATTTTAGTGGTTCAACCGTAATTGGTCTCAGGTTACGGTGGACCTCATTCAACCCTGAGTCACCAGAGAAACTGTATTTGTGAGTACTTGTGCCAAACAGGATTTCTATTGCAGTTCTTTCCCCTCTTAGTGAATGGAGGAAGTAAAAAATTCTTTTCACTGTAAGGTTTCTGGCCTTGAGATTTAACCTACCATGAGAGAGAAATGTATGCATGAAACTTCTGGTGCAATGCATTCTTTGAATATATATTGTTTATTTTATTACTTGTTTTTCTGATTGAAAATGTTTTGATAGTCAGAGATAAAAAACATCTTTCTGAACAACTGACAGAATATAACTCAACACAGAGATCTCCTTTTTATGTTTTTTAAGAAAGATTGTTCTTTGTATGTTTAGCCCCTATTAACGAGCATTTCACAAAAAGATCACACCACAGATTAAGAAATGTATTGGTATTTTTGCAATTAAATATTAATTATAAGAACATTTATAGGCTGTAAAAAGATAAAATGTAAATGTTGTTGCTATTTAGTTCTTCTAAATTACACAAGCAATACAAAAGTAATTGAACTGCTATTAATAGACTGTAATGTATATTAAAGCATTTTATTGCTGTTTAGCAAGATAATTAAATTAGATATTAACAAAGTTATTGAAATCCAGTATTTACAGACTGATACCATATCTATTTACTTAAAATTAGTATTACTAATGTTAATTAAAGGCTTAATTAGCAGAAATAATGTATACATGTGGGCCACTGGGCAGAATCACCAGGCTGAGAAAATGAACAGTGTAATTCTCAATAGAAGACTCTCTTGTCTGGGGTTTCTATTATGTATTCTTACATTTTAGAGTTCGAAAACTGCCAGAACTGTGAATCCTAACTGACATTTTTGCTAGCAAATCTTTTTAAGCCAAAGTGGCCATAGCTACAAATGTCTTAGTTTAAGGGTGTAACAAGCAGAAGTCTGGCTATCCCCTTGTGTATTATGTACACCTGACTGAAGCACAAGTAATTGGGTATATTCAAAAGTTCCGATTGGTTTTAGCTGACAATACTGAAAAATGAGTAAAGGGTAAAAGATCTATTCACCCACTATAACTTTTAACATAATTTTTAAAAAAGAACAAAGTAGGACAAATAAAAATTTGTGAATTCCCAATATTTGCACCAGTGAGAAGCAGTTACAACCTTCAAAATAGCTTTGCATATATAGATTATTTGTAAGCATTAGCCTGCTTACCGGTACTTACACGATGTGCCACTAGGAAAAAACCTTCCACTCAGATTTTGTGAATGGAATTCCTCTCACATTCTACAAACTTCTTTTTCTTCTGTCGCAATGTCCTCTCTTCTCCTCTGTTGCACCTTATTGTATTGTTCCCTTGTCTGTCTTTGTCTTTACCAATTAATCACACTGCTTTCTTTTACTGTTCGTTTGAAAAGTACTTAGCAGAAGAATTTTGTGCTGTTAGTATGTTCTAAGTCATGACCCAAATAAACATGATCAGGGGTAATAAAGCATTATCTATATAAGACTTGGCATTTTACTCAACTCTTCCAAAGCAAGAAGCAAATAAGAACTTTGGTTCATCATGAGGTTTCCAAGATCTAGAATTCTCTTCCTAGTTACCAGTATTACCAACATTCTTACCTCTAAATTGAGGAAAGATGGGTTTGATGGATGGACTATTAAATGGATAAAGAAATGGCTGAATGGCCATGTCCAAAGAGTTACAGTCAACAGCTCAAACTCCAAGTAGAAACCAGTAATGAGTGGTATCTCTCAAGAGTCTGCATTGGGACCAGTACAGTTCAATATCTTCATAAATGACATAAACAATGGGATTGAGTGCACCTGCAGCAAGTTTGCAGATGACACCAAGCTGAGTGGTACAGCTGATTGACTTGAAGGAAGGGATGCCATCCAGAGGGACCTTGACAGACTTGAGGAGTGGGCCCATGCAAACCTCATGAAGTTCAACGAGGCCAAGGGCAAGGTCCTGCACCTGGGTCAGGGCAACCCCTGGTATCAATACAGGCTGGGGGATGAAGGGATTGAGAGCAGCCCTGCTGAGAAGGACTTGAGGGTACTGGTGGATGGAAAGCTGGACATGAGCCAGCAATGTGTGCTTGCAGCCCAGAAGCCAATTGTATCCTGGGCTGCATAATAGGAAGCGTGGCCAGCAGGTTGAGGGAAGTGATTCTCCCCCTCTGCTCACTCCACCTGGAGTACTGCATCCAGCACTGGGGTCCTCCATACAAGAAAGCCATAGACCTGTTATAGTGGGTCCAGAGGAGGGCCACAAAAATGATCAGAGGGCTGGAACACCTCTCCTATGAAGAAAGGCTGAGGGAGATGGGGTTGTTCAGCCTGGAGAAGAGCAGGCTTCAGGGACACTTGGTTGCAGCCTTCCAGTATGTAAGAGGGGCTTATAAAAAAGATGGAGGAAAACTTTTTAGCAGGGCCTGTAGTGACAAGACAAGGGGCAAAGTTTTTAAACTGCAAGAGGATAGGTTTAGATTGGACATAAGGAAGAAATTCTTTACTATGAGGATGGTGAAAGAGTGGAACAGGCTTCCCAGAGAAGTTGTGGATGTCCCATCATTGGAAGTGTTCAAGGTCAGGTTGGATGGGGCTTTGATCTGGTGGAAGATGTCCTTGCCCATGGCATGGGGGTTGGACTAGATGGTCTTTAAAGGTCCCTTCTAACCCAAACCATTCTACAATTCTATGATTCCATGACTGTGGAAAACTAATGTACCTTACATTAATATAAATACATGGATCCATTGCAAATTCCGTATCCATTTTTCTTCAAATACAAAATGTACTACAGCTTCAGTAACTTTTAAGATAACCAAGAAAATTACTCAGGCTTTAACACTTTTTGTAATTGAAGAGAAATACTTGTTGTAAGTCACAAAATCTGAGTGAAAGGTTTTTTTTCTAGTAGTACATCATGTATGTACCAGTAAGAAAGCTAATGCTTAGAATTAATCTACATATTCAAAGCTATTTTAAAGGTTGTAACTGCATTTCACTGGTGTTTCCTCCTCATTTCCCACTACCAATAGTAGTGGACTTGTGAATATTGAGGATACCTTTTAGAAAGCCAAAGAAAATGTTCCACAAGATGCAAAATAATTACTGCCTTAATAATGTACCTGTTGATAAATATTATTCTTTCTTTCCAGTTATTAGATGTTATGAAATATTATTATGCAGTTCAGTTTTTCAAGTATTTTAGATTTTTTCTCTTTGTTTGAACAAGAAACATGCTATTTAAAGACCAAGTCAAACTTGGTCTTTAATGTGTTCTTTTCAAGAAATGTCAGTTTGTTAGATCCTAAAAGTGTATGTATTGGTGATTGTGACACATATTTCACTGGGCTCATTTAAATTCACTGCACACTTTTTAATACACATAGAAAAACTCAAGCATATTAATATATGTCTTGAAAATGTGCAGTTTTTTCATAGTTGACTTGAGGAGCTGATTACTTTTGTAACAGTGAAGTCATCTGTGTGTTACGGTTTTGTTCCATCATCTACACAGCTATAAGATTTCCTTCAGGTTGACTTATGGTTATACCTTAGAGTAACTCATTGGCTTTTAAATTACAGTGTGCAGAAGGTTAAGAAGCTGTCTGAAGCGAAGGTTAAGATGCTGTCTGAGGGTTTCTTTCCTTATTTTATTTGTTTGGCTTTGGTCCTTGAGCAATTCTGAATCTACATATATGTTAATGAAGAACCACATGTGCACAAAAAAAAGATAAAATCTGAGGGATTTTGTTAATTATTGAAGATTCTAACGTCTCAGAAAACTGTAAAACTACACTGACACCACTGTTTTTACAACTTAACTAAATTTGTTTCCATTTTCATCCACATAAAGCTTTGTTTAAATATTTTTCTTTTCTAAAACTTAGCAATTAATGAGATATGTGTTTTCAGAAAATCAGGTTTTACATTCATAAAAAAACCCTTTGCAATAACTGTCTTTTAAAAATATTTTTCAGTGAAACAGATACCTTGGTTCGTCTTTTATTAATTTCGGTTACCTATTGCATTAATGAACAACTCTACTAGGCAGATTTTCAGTGTGCTATTCAGATGCAAAAAGTAAGATTTAAAGATATGAATAAATTATGAAATAGACTCAGAATATGAACTGCTCTGGTTTTGCCTGTGTAAAACTGGGTTTCAGCATCCTTGGGAGAATCTATAGAATTTCAATAGCTATTTTGCACTTTCAGTGTTTATCAGAAACTATGCTCCAGTCCCTTAGTTATCTTTTTTGCCCTTCACTGGACTTGCTCCAGGATACTAACACCACAGTAATCCAGGTGTGGCCTCACCAGTGCTGAGTAGAGGGGAAAGTTCGCTTCCCTCGACCTGCTAGTGGTGCTTTACCTAAGCGTTAGAACCCAGGAGGCTGGTAGCCTTCTTTGCCGCAAGGGCATATTGCTGGCTTATGACCAAATTTTGGTCCACTGGCACTCCTAGGTCCTGCAAAGTTGCTTTCCAGTCAATTGGAAAAAAAATTTTCAGTGTTGGCACATGGATTTCTTCTTTCCCATGTTAAGGATTTTGCATTTCCCTTTGTTGAACTTCATGAGGTTCTTGTCAGCCCATTTCTCCAGCCTGTCCAGGTCCTCTGAATGGTAACACACCCATCTAGTGTATAAGCCACTTCCCTCAGTTTTGTATTGTCTACAGCTTTCTCAAATCTAGAGGTTCCTAAAATATCTATAGCTATTTTACATTTCTACTTCTTATTTTGTGAATGTTATCACATTAGTATGGCCATAAGCATCCTTAAATACTAATAAAAATAAGTAATTTAAAAAAATAGTTAACACACCAAAATGGCATCCAAAATTGACTCCACACTGCTCCACTGTTATCATTACATAACACAAAACTGCTTAACTTCAGACACTTGCGGTGTAGACTTCTACACAGGAGCTGGTCGTCTAGACACTGTTCATAACCAGTAAAGAGAAGTAAGTGTAAATCATCTCATTCTGAAGTAGGCTTTTAAAATAGGACATGTGAATCATAGCCAAAAAGTGTTAGATTTCTCCCTTTACTGTAGAGGTAGACTGGAATGTCTAGCAGAGATACTTACAGTTGAGTAAGATTAATACCCACCCAGAGTTTCTTTTGCCTTTAGAATCATTCATATCTTTTAGTTGTTCATCCCTATTTACACGAAGTGCGCCCCTTTGGATCCCAGTTAATCAATAACACGTTCAATAGTCCTTGTCAAAAGACAATGGTTAGGATGTTTCAGAAACTAAGTATCGTAAATCCTGTGTTGATCAGTATGTTTTATATCCACGAGGCATGTTTGTTATGCATGTCTACACAAAAACATATATGTGTATGCATAACTGCAAGTATATACATATATGTGCTCTTTAATGTTTTTATAAATGATCTAGATGCAGGAATCGAATATACATTAAGTAAGTTTGCCGATGATACTAAACTGTGAGGAGCTGTGGACTCCCTCAAGGGTAGAGAGGCATTACAGAGAGATCTGGACAGACTAGAGAGATGGACAATCACCAGCTGCATGAAATTTAACAAGAGCAAGTGCCAGATTCTCCACCTGGCATGGGGTAATCCTGGTTATATGTGCAAAGCGGGGGGCAAGAGGCTAGAGAGCAGCCCCGCAGAAAGAGATCTGGGGATTTGGGTTGATGGCAAATTGAATATGTCAACAATGTGCCCTGGCAGCCAAAAGGGCCAACCATGTCCTGGGGTGCATCAAGCACAGCATAGCTAACTGGTCAAGGGAGGTGATTTTCCCACTCTACACTGCACTGGTGTGGCCCCACCTCGAGTACTGTGTGCAGTTTTGGGCGCCTCAATATAAGAAGGACATCAGACTATTATAACGGGTCCAGAGGAGGGCAATGAAAATGGTGAAAAGTCTCGAGGGCAAGACTTACAAGGAGCGGTTGAGGTTACTTGGCTTGTTCAGCTTGGAGAAGAGAAAGCTGAGGGGTGACCTCATCGCAGCCTACAACTTCTTCAAGGGGGACAGTGGAGGGGGAGGTTGTTGATCTCCTCTCTCTGGTGACCAGTGCTAGAACACGAGGAACTGGAATGAAGGTGCATTAGGGAAAGTTCAGACTGGGCATTAGGAAAAGGTTCTTCACTGAGAAGGTGGTCGGTCGCTGGTACAGGCTTCCGAGGGAAGTGGTCATGGTACCAAACCTGTCAGAGTTCAAGGAGCGTCTGGACCATACTCCGAGTCATATGGTTTAGTTTTAGGTAGTCCTGCGAGGAGCAGGGATTTGGACTCAATGATCCTTTTGGGTCCTTTCCAACTTGAGATATTCTATGATTCTACTCTATATACACACATATATAAAAGAATAACAACACATATAAAAGAATAACACATATATAAAAGAACACCGGTCATGAGCGGTGTTCCCCAGGGCT
>NW_009188155.1:0-5088 GCF_000690835.1 Fulmarus glacialis
CTACTAGGAAGAAAATTAACTCTATCCGAAACCAGGACAAGTTCTCTCTGTGTTTCCAGAAGGGAGTGTGGCAAGGACTACAACCAATGACTCTGGTGAGGAAGAGGGAGAAGAGTGGATTTGCTTGTACACTTTGTTTCCACACACTTCAGCCTTACTCTCTTCAGCCGAAGTGGCATCACTGTGCCATGCACACACCAGGCCTGAATAGCCAAAACTGTCCTATCAAGCAATCGCACCCTCCCTTATCCAGTCATTTGGTACCCTGAGCTGTTGCATATCATTTCCAGCAGGCCTGTGTAGAGAACTATTGTTGCTGTCTGACAGATGAACATGAAAAAGAAAAAGACAAAACATTGTAGTAGTTCTGATCTGTGCCAAAATTCAAACGCTTAGGGGACTTTCCTTACCAAATCAATGAACAAACAAACAAACTTCTTTTTTTCCTTACTTTGGCTCAAAGAAAACATCTCATTCAATTCAAAAGGAAATGTTCCCTTTCCATTTTCAGGAAGTTCAACAGAAACAAATGATGGGAATAAAAGACTAGAGGCAGACATTGCTTTATTCAGCAGTGCAGTGTTAAAAACCACAAAGCACAGAGGGGCAGCTTTCTCCATCTGATGGGTCTGTGAAATATTCAGGTTTCCCATTTTAGATCTACCTCCTCTGCTATAGGAGGTTCTTATGTAAGTTAAGGTCAATCTTCCCATTACTCTGCTTCATACAACACATGCAATGCATGTAACCAACCTCTTTATAAACCCCATACAAAAAGGATTTAAATATGTTATAGAAAGTGGAACAGCTCCAGCAGGAGGGAATAAAAGAGGTTCACCCCAGAAAATCTGGGGTAGAAATATAATTTCAAGCCGATGAGGCAGAGGCAGGGGTAGCGCCTGTGTCTCCATCGGTGTGAGTGAATGCCTGGAGCAGTCAGCTGGGTTAACATGGGCCCTTCCTCGTCATCCTCCAGTTTAGGAAGTTAGCTTCTTACTCCTTTAAAAAAAGCCACAAACCAGACCAAAACCAAAACCAGCCCCCATTTTCGCTATTCAGCAGATTTAGTTGTAATTATTGCATGGCCAGTCATCATGGCTGACTTCATGATTATCAAGAAATAGTTTATTTACCAAAAACATTTGGTTTAGCCTCATTCTGAATTACATGCTAAGCTCTTTGAATCAGTGATGGCACTTTTGAGATCCAGTACAGTCACTGCACAGTGCTACACTAAAACCCTAAAGTTCATCAGGGTCTCTTGACACTACACTGACATATCGAACAGTGGAAAAGTTTAAAAAAAAAAAAAAGAAAAAAAACCAAACCAGATCACCCAGTTCCTAACAATGAGTCTATACCTGAGTTCTTCCCAGTCTGTTTATCCCAAGATTTTTCATTATGCCTGAAAGAGTTATTAGTCCAACTGATACTGACATTTGATAAATGTGGGTTAACTGATGTTCTAAAACTCAAATGAAAATCTCAGCCTTAGAGAAAGGGAACAGCAAAAAAAAAAATCACCTTGGGAGCCTTCAGCAATATTAAGACTGGCATCTTGAGGCACTGAAAATGGCTGGGGAGCTGAGCAGTGGGAAAAGCAGCATCTCAACCACAGCTCGCCAGCCAAGAGGCAAAAATTCAGAAGTAGTAAACTGATCACTGCTCAGTGGAGCAAGACTGCAAGGCTAGGTGTGAACTGCTTTGTGGGACCTCCAAGTCAGTCACCACAGACCCCGGTGAATCTAAACTTTCTCCAGTTACCCTTCCTGTGCCAGGAAAAAAGCGGGGTGGGAACGGTCCAGGTAGTGCCAGCTATCTTGGAAGGCAACTTGGCAGCACCAACAGTGTGTTCCCCCTGCCCGGCACAGGTCATCCTCTGCCCCTGCACATCTAGAGCAAGTGGATGCTGTTTGCCCATTTTTTGCACTGGGCTTCAAAAAGCGATGAAATCCATTTCAGTTTTGCTTATAACTGTTTCATTGCCACGTTGTCACTGTTCCCTGGGAATCTGGTTCCCCTCATGGCACTTTGTTCTTTAATGACTTTTTTCTAGAACTTAAAAATAGTAATAACTACAGAAAAGGTTCTGCTAGGCTTTTCTGAATAAATGAAGGCCCTTTAAAAAAAAGCTGTTGGCAAAAAAGAAATAAAGGTATCATCTGCCATGTTGTCCACACCCTATGCTTTCTAAATGTGTTGTATCCAACCTGCAGTATGAACTTTCTATATAACAGAGAGTTTAACGTGACCAAATCTGATCATGTTAAATTATGTAATCCTCAAGATCTGGTTTCTGCACTCTGCATCTTTAAATCTCCAGGAGTGTGGCAGAAAAGATGTGCATGACGAACTTTGATGTAAACTCAAACGTTCTTTTTTGGTTTTCCCACGTGAGTTAAATTAAAAGTCATTAAACGTGTTTTTGCATACACGGAAATACAGCAAGATGCTGAGCTGTATTCTAAGTGCGTATGCAATTGCTGTGTGGGGAGTAATTGAATCAATGAAACCTGTTTGCAGTGCCCAGCCAGCGTATGCAAGGACACCGGCTGAATTTTGAGAATGAAAGGTGAATGGCCGGGAATGCCAGTCCTGCAACCCACGCAGGTGGAGCAGCGCAAGCTTCAAGCTGTGCGAGAATCAGTGCTTCCCAAATCTAATTTCAAGCAGAGAATTCCTTAGAAAGGAAAAGAGAATTTCATTTCACAGGACTCAAGTAGTCCCTGAGCTCCTTACTGATACTGGCAAGCAGGCTGAAATATTGCCAGTAGATTTTTAGCTTGGTTTCTAAGGAAACAAGGCCTTTGTAAGCACACAGGAGTGCGTGTGCCCGTGTGTGTGTGTACGTTAGCCTCTCGGATGCCCTTCACCTCCAAGAGCTTTTGAGCTCATTGGCTGATTTCAAACCAACTTTGCTGAAGGTATTGAAGGTACAGTATTCTTACAAGTGTCGTGAAAATAGGTGATCGCATAAAGGCTGTGCTGTTCATTCTGCCACTGACAGAAAGGCTAATAAACGCAATCTTTCCAGACTTTAAGGAAACCATGGTACAGGATGCTGTACTTCATTATTCCCACAGATCATGGATCTGGTTGTTTTACCTTGTTGAATCATTACCCAACAACCACTGGAATAAGCCCCATCAAAAGCCCCTTCTAACAGCCGCTGGACGCCGACCCACACTGGTTGCAAACTGATGCTGGCAAAGGGATTATAGGCATAAACTTGTGAAGCCCTGCATTGTCTAGTGCGTCGTGTTTTGCAAGGAGCAGGGGGGCTGAGCATGCACTTGAGTGTCAGCTGAGTGGGCTTCGGGCTGTTGGACTCCCTCACCTGGAGCACGTGGATTATTTGACCAAAGCACCCAAAATCCCCTGACTTGGTTGCTTTTATTGTTGCTTTTCATCTCCATACTGACTCTGCTCTCTAAACGTATCCAGAGAGTGTTTCTAGGAGGGAGGTAATCGAGGGCGCCAACGAAGCGGAGATGTGCTTAATGCAGACACCATTAATAAATCACTGATAGTTAAGATATAGATTGGGTGATGGGTGGCAGATGGGAAGGAGGAATGTCAAATTGCTTTTCTCATATAGATTATTGGATTAACAAGGAAGCAGCGGGCATGTGGCAAACCGGTGTAACAAATTACTATCATAAAAAAAAAAATGGAGCTCATTGCAGGCTGGTAATAATGCCATGTCGGCCATTAGCTCTCTGGAGAGGTACTTAGAGCGCAACATCCGTCTTCTGGAAAAGAGACGGCCACTGGAACACCAGAGTGAAGGAGGCCCCCATTTCCTTCTCCTCCCCCCTCCCCCTGCCTCCGACTCCAGAGCTCATGCTGTTGAAGCGGGGTGGCCAACAGCAGCTGTAATGAATAATCGCCGTAGCTTTTAATAAGCGCTGCTAATTATTCCCCCCCCCTGCTTCTGACTGGGCTTCTGCGCTCCCCTGCACCAGCACGGACAATATTGGCAGGAGATCAGTAGGCAAACAACAAACTGCCGGACTGACTCTGCTCTCGGGTCCCAATCCTGCTCCATCTGAAGTCAGTCACTAAAATCCCATTTGCCTTAAACGGAAACAGATCAAGTCTTAATTTTCCTGCTGTTCCAGCTGCCAAGCACATGTGCCTATCTACATTGCAAGAGTTACATGCTACTGTTGTGCTGCAAATAATGCCCCCTGATACCGACTGTATCAAAATAAACCTCGAGCTGGCTTTAGTCCCTCCGTCAGAGTTCCCATTGCCTCCTACCGGGAATTAGGTATGCCTGTATGCAGGGAGCCAAGACAGCAGGAGAACAGCGGACTACAGGTGTTATGCGGATAATATGTGTATCTTCTAGAATTAATAAATTAAGTAATGGTGCAGCTGTGAAAATCCTGTGAAGAGAAAAGAAGGAATGAATAGCGTAGCATAGCATAGCCCAGTCTATCTATTTTGGTCACTAGTTTGTTATTTATGGGTTCTATCACTTGGTCCCACAAATTTCCAATTCAGCTTAGGCTGGGTAAAATCATGTTTTTCTTCTATCTCCCAAGCATGTTTCCATGTTCTGTTTTTGGACACCCTGCCTTGATATGAAGGAGGCTGCACCCCGCTCCCTTTAACCCCCCCCAGCTGCCCCAGCCCAGCAGAGCTCCTGAGCCCCCGGCTGCTCAAGTGGGCTCCCTCCAGAGAGTGCAGTCAGCACCTGTGAAAAAGACAGAAATCGATGTCCAAACCTGGAGTGTTTTTCTTAGCCTTAAAACACGCTAGAGCTATAGAGCTGGCAAAATAACGCAGGGAAGCCTCCTCTCACTCGAGCGCCCTTCTCGAGTGAGCAGGGACTGTTGTTGTGGCAGACTGACCCGCGCCGAGTGCTTGCCTCCGGTGAGGCTTGAACGCCTTTCTGAGAGAGGGCAGCTGCCTGGAGCACAGGCAGCAAGGTGTGCCTGTGCATAAAATCATAGGTGAGCACATAATCGGAAGTGGTATTTGAGCATGTATGTGCTACAAAGCCTCGTGAAGGTTGCCCAGGTAATACTTGGAGGTGCTTCTCTCTGAACCCTTTGCCCCTTCTATTCGTGCGTGTGGCAA
>NW_009188155.1:5123-6194 GCF_000690835.1 Fulmarus glacialis
TCTGACGCCTCAGCCCCCACAGCCAGCTCCTGCATTAGCCCCTCTCCACCCCTATCCCTGGGTCTCCATCTCCCCCTCCTTTCTGCTGATCTGATCTCAGCCTCCCCTTCCCCTCCTCTCCCCCTCGTGCCCGCCCAGCTGCCTGCGAGGTCCCTGCCCCTTGGTCTCCACCCCATTTGCTCCACTCCTTCTTTGAGCCAGGCCCTTTGCCCAGCAAGTCAGGCTCTCTAAAAGCCTTGTAATTTTGTTTAGCTGCCGACCCTTCAGCTCGGGGCTGATTTTGGCCAGAGGCCTTGGAGAGTAGGACGCAGAAGGGCCAGAGAAAGAAACACCAGGAAGTTTGAAGAGGGTGGTTTTCTAGTTTCAGTCGTCAACTTCCACATCAGAAAAACCACTGGCGCTGTTGGTCCTCAGAGGTCATTTTCCTGAAGAAGCAGATGACAAACCGAGCTGTGGGGACTGGGACGTCACAGGCAGACTGGCGAGGGCACCAAGCGCCTTGTTCGTGCCACCGCAAATCCCATGCCAGATCTGTGATCAATCGACTTCTGCTTCCAGGGTTGTTATCTGGCACTTCCCGCATGCATAAAATTAAAACCCCATTAAAGACGAAGTGTGTATACATGTGTGTGTTCCTCCGTGTGTGCGTTTGTGCGTGAACCAACATCTCAGGACTGGCGGGACCGGGCTAGGGCTGTCATTACAGCCACGCCGCAACCTACCACAGGCGCCAAGGGCTACAGCTCTCCATGGAAACTCTAATCCCTGTGAAATGGGATCTTAGTTTGTTTTTGTTTTTTAAGAAACCCACAAAAAAATAGCTGAAAGTTTGCAAAGCTAGATAGAAAGCTTTAAGAAGGCAAGAACACCAATATCTTACTAAGAAGACTGCCCCAAGCCCTACTCCCCAAACATCAAGCTGGCTTTTAGGGTTTGGTTCTGGAGACAGACATTATTTATGTTTTCCACCCACCTCTGTGTCAACACACACCTCATCTGTTGTCCCTCCTTTGTCAGTTAAAAAAAAAACAGATAAAAATGGAGGGCAATTTCATCACCTACACATCTTTC
>NW_009188155.1:6209-6909 GCF_000690835.1 Fulmarus glacialis
TCCTGGACAGTAGAAATGATGGAAGTGGTTTAAATGTACAGAGGAGAAGCTGTTTGTCCATCATATGCTTAAGGGAAAAAATAGCAACACCACCCACTGATTATGCAGACAGTATTATAACTTTACATATACTACTGTGTGGAATGGATTCAGGAATGACGGTATCATGATATACCAGCTGAGTATTCATTTACTAGCTAATCTACAGCTCAGATCATTATTCGCTAGGCTTACAAAACACAGCTCTGGCCTGGCTTTCTGACTGTGCTGTAATAACAAAGTTAGAGAGCACTAAATCTAACCAATTTCCACGCAGCATTTCACTGCTTTTATTGTGGTATTGGAGTCACAACTTCAGGGAGGGCTGGAATAACAAACCCTCGATTTCCATTTTCCTGTCCAGCACATCTGGGCAGAGCGTCACGTCCAGTCTTTCCAAGCAGCTGCTCATCTGCAAAGGACTGGGCACTTTCAGTGCCCTGTCCTAGGAGACAGACTTGCCCCCAGTGTGATGTCATCTGCTGTTACCCAGCGCAGCAATGACATCACGGGGCTAGGTGCTCTCATCAAAAAACATCAGGCTGTGGCATGAGCTGATCGAGTGCTGAAGTGCTAAACTAAACCTGATTGAAAGGAGGGAAAAAAACCCAAACCTAACAGACCCAGAATACACCCTGATTCTGTGCTCCATAGGAAACAT
>NW_009188155.1:6953-28478 GCF_000690835.1 Fulmarus glacialis
CATCTCCTGAGATGCACGGAGAGCACAGCACAGAGTGTGCAAATGATAGGGGGGAGAAAGGAGTGAGAAGGAGATGGGCATGGGTACAAATTGTGGGATGAGAGGCTGGAGAGCAGCCCTGTGGAAAGAGGTCTGGGGGTTTGGGTTGATGGCAAGTCAAATATGAGTCAAAAGTGTGCCCTGGCACCCAAATGGGCCAACCGTGTCCTGGGGTGCGCATCAAGCACAGCATAGCTAGCCGGTTGAGGGAGGTGATTGTCCCACTCTACACGGCACTGGTGCAGCCCCACCTCGAGTACTGTGTGCGGTTTTGGGCGCCTCAATTTAAGAAGGACATCAAACTATTAAAGTGTGTCCAGAGGAAGGTGATCAAGATGGTGAAAGGTCTCGAGGGCAAGACTTACGAGGAGCTGCTGAGGTCACTAGGCTTGTTCAGCTTGGAGAAGAGACGGCTGAGGGGCGACCTCCTCGCAGTCTACAATTACCTCAAGGGGGGCAGCGGAGAGGGAGGCGCTGATCCCCTCTCTCTGGTGACCAGCCATAGGGCACGAGGAAATGGGATGAAGCTGTGTCCTAATGTCAGATGGGACATTAGGAAAAGGTTCTTCACTGAGACGGTGGTCGGTCACTGGAACAGGTTCCCCAGGAAAGTTGTCACAGCATCAAGCCTGTCAGAGTTCAAGGAACATCTGAACGATGCTCTTAGTCATATGATTTAGTTTTAGGTAGTTCTGCAAGAAGCAGGGAGTTGGACTTGATGACCCTTATGGGTGCCTTCCAACTTGAGATATTCTATGATTCTATGATTTGTGTTTCCCATGAGATACTGCTCCTATGCAGGGAGACATGAAGAAAAAAGATGATGAAATTAAAGTTGTGGGCTGGAGGGAGGTGGACTTGACCCAGCCTTTTCTGCTTTTTTTTGAGAGAAAATGAAGTCTTTTGCTGCTGAAAATCCTCACTGTGGTAAACTCCCATTTTCTGACTGAAGAATGTTTTTATCTGAACTATATGAGTGTATTTACTCTAAGGTCACTTTGTCAATGAGGAAATGCCCCTGTTTTGATGCCCTAAAGCTTAAGACAAAGAATGTCTGTATAGCATATGGACTCCCGAGTTACAGGCCAGTGCAACATGGCCCATTTATGATACAGAGCATCAGACATTGCATGGGAAACAGCAAGGGCCACTACAAACATTTGATTTAGGAAATTAAATAAAATGTGTCTATCAAGCCACTGAGGTGCATATAACGATATGAAATTGTGCCAAGTGTATAAGAAGTCTGTCTTCTAAGAGACTTCAACAGCAGCATCCAGAGAAAAAGAATCCCAACTTCTCTAAGCATCCTTTGAAAGCTGTTTGTCCATCTATGGACCATGGGCTGTCCTTGCCCTCTCAGGCCACTGGGGCAGGTGGCTCCAGACCAAAGGGTCTTCTCCATACCTTCTCCATATCTATTAAAAGTGCCAGGTGCACCTGCAGGATTTAAAGCGTGTGAGTCTTTGTGCAGAAAGCTAATCTATTGAATTTTATCAGTTAATTAACTAGATGCCAACTGGAAAGTACAGGTGTTTGGCAATATCATGAGACACACACCACAGAGCCAGCAGCTGCCGTTATATTACCTGAAACTGCCAAATGTTCCTCACTTGTAGCCCAGCACAGAGGACTGTATCGGAGGTGACCCAAATGCTGTGACTGTCTGTGCTGCGACGAGATTTTGGTCAGCTTCCACTGTGGAGGAGGCAAAGTCTCAGACTGATGAGCCCCAGCAGATCTAACCATTGGGTTTAGGACATTGTGGCCCCAGCTGTGTTTCTGCCTGAGGTCTGACAGGACAGCAGGGGATGCCCCGCGGCACTTGTGCCAGCGTCTCTGCTCCCATGGTGCTGGTAAGCCCAGGGAAAAGCCATCGGGAAAGCAGCCTGACTGGCAGCGTGTGGCAGCAGGAGAGGTCACAGCCCCCAGCTGCCCCTGTCCCAAAGTCAGGGGTGCATCACATGGGTTATGGTATCGTGAAGGGAAGGAGGAGGAGGATCATTCATCCTCCATGGACTAACGCAAAGGTCTGCAAAATGACACAGCATCCCCACACCCCATCTCCAGTCCTGCCAGGACCATACATTCAAAGCAGGTTTTGGCAGCCTGTGAAAATGGGACAGATGGGAATGGATCTGAATGCCACAGCTCTGGTAGCTTCATGTCCAGAAACTGGGTAGCCAGGAGTGACTTCAGGTGAAAAAAATACTCAAGTTTTAACACAAGCAGCCTCCCTTCTCCGAGTGCCCCTCTCCCTTTCCCCCATCTGTCTTGCCTACCATGGTTTTGTCTATGGTGGGGGTTCTGGTCTGCAGGTGGGAGGTAGCTGCTGGGGACTGCAAACTGGATGCAGTTCTGGATCCATTTCCACTGCTATGTCCCAGGCCACCACTTATCTCCTAGTCACAGCTTTGAGAGGAATGATCTTAAACATGGTGTAAGAGAGATTATCGGAGATGCCCATCGCCCTGCCATGAGCATAGGACAGCTATGCCCGCAGCTGAGAGGAGGCAGTGGTGACACCCCGAGAGGATACTCAATGAGCATCCAGGCTTGATCTTTCAAGGGAGGCTTAAGAAAACAATGCATCCAGCTTCCATAAAGCTCCTCTGAAAACCCGTACCTCCTGCGAGGGATGAGATCTAGCATGCACCCACCGAGTTTGTCTGCAGGAGGCTACAGAGTGCCTGACGCAGGCACAGCGCTGACAGAACAGCAGGGTTCCGTGGCAAAGCCACCGGAGCTGTGATCAGACAGCAAGGTCTCCTTCCCCCTCACCCCCCAGCTGATTAGGATGCTCAAGAAAGGTTTTGCATGTGCAAGATATCTGTAAGGCCTGCTGCCAGGTTTTTGCCAAAGCAGTGATTTTTCCTGATGCGAGTTATTGCTTTCTTCTAGTAATTATTGATAATGCTCTTGGATGAATTACAGACGTTTCAGAATGAATTAGGTTGTATGTGTGCCTGTCTCTCCCATCCCCTTTCTGTTTCTCCACCACAGGATCTTCAGCTTTGAAATGTTGATACATATTCATTACAGCTTCTACGACTTGAAAGGCATAGCTAAAGGGAGAGCTCAGATCAACAAGAATGTGAAAGCGGCAATGAAAGCGGCAATGTAAGCACAGTGAGTAAGCAGCATTTGAGCAGTTAGCACAGGGAACGAGGTACCAGAAGATCTGAACCCTGGTCCTGGTTCTGCTACTATCTCTGATGGCAGTAGACAAGACTTTGTGCCTCGGCTCCCTCAGCCATAGGGTTGACGCAGCATTGCTTACTGGTACTCTGAAGCATTATGCTACATAAATGCAATCTCAAACGGGAGGCAAATGACCTCCAAATATCACCTCTCCTGTCATTTCCAGTTGTCAAAGCGATGAATCCAATGAGAAATTCTTGGGGGAAAAAACGCCCTGAGAGGTATCAAAACCACAGGTGAAAGCATCCTCTGCTCAGAGTGTTCAGAGCAGAACCTCAGTGGCACGTGGTGCACATGCGCTTTTGCACAGTCATGCATGCACATGCACACACTTGCACACATGCTGTGTGCTTACATGGAGACAAGTTTGATTCTGTCTTGTTTTGAAGAGTTTCCAACCCAAGAGTTAAAACAATGCAGAAGGAAACTTTGGAGGGATCTTCCATACCCGTTCCTGTAGGCTGGCACGTGGTGAGAAAATGCAGATGAAAGATGAGCTTGTGTTTCTTGGGGCCATTGCGACAGTGCCAGTGTGAAGAGAGAAGCAAACTGTCTTTGTACCAGTGGGGTGGCACAGTGTCAACACTCTCATCTGGCTCTTTTCTCCTTTTCCGCTGCAGCTCTTTGATATGAAGTTGTGTCTAGCAGCAGAAGGCATTTGGCTAGTGGCCTCCATTTAGGGCAAGATAGAAAATCACATTGGGTAGGAATTCAATCATTAATCTGGAAAAATCCTTCCTAACCGAATTTTAATCAGAACTACTGAGAAATTCCGGTTTTTAGTAAGCTGGCATTTTTTCGATAAAATCAATGCAGCTGAAAAATTCCGGAGCAGGCCTGGCTGTGACATCTGAGCAGTTCTGCCTCTCCCTGGCACAGCTTCAGAATGCAAAACTGTTGCATTTGGGACATCTTCAAGCTCTTGTGTGAAAGCGCATTCACCTGTTAAAACTCTGCCTAGACTACTCATTTAGTGCCTTTCCAATCGAGACACCACCTGCAATTTTTCTCTTTCTTCCTGAGAATCTCTTTATGCTTGTGTTAAATATGAGGTTGGTGAAAAGTTTCAAATTAACAGCAACAAGCCTCCACACAGAACAGGTTGAGTACTAGCAATGCTTGAGTAAGCTTTTTTCTTATAGCTCCTGATGTTAGTATGTCTCAGATATTGTCCCCAGAGATGAGAGAGTAGCTTGCAGCTTGTTCGCTTTCTAGCCTCTCTGCCAGGCTTGCCAGTGAAAGAGGGAGACAGTTTCCAGCAGTGGTGGTATTTCTGACGTTCACGGATCGAGTAGGAACTGGACTGGGACTAAGTTCATTTCCTATCGGCTGACAGCCAGTCAGCACATGATAGAAATTTGCAGTCCCTGCTGGTGTGGGCTGGATTCATATTGGCAAACTCCACATGAAAAGGCTGTCTAACCCATTACTAAACTGTTGGTGCCAAGACATTTCCCCATCTCCTGTGAGGATTCATTTTCTAGTCTTTATGATGAATAGCCCTTGATATAAAATAGTCGGGGATAAAAAGGTACAAAACAGAAAAAAGCATATACAGGAAGAAAGTATAGCTCTTTGTTTCTTGATGCACAAAGATCCGTCTCTGAACTCTGGAAATATGCAGGCTGGATAATGGATGCCATTAGATTTACAAAGGAGACCTTCTTTCGTCACCTACAGAAAGGTCACATCTGGAACATAGGCTCTAACCATCATGTGCAAAGAGGGATGCAAAGCAGGTTTCCAGGAACCCCGACCAGCTGCAGTCCCCAGGGGCGCTCCGTGAAGATGAGTAGAGCTGGGATTTGTCTTAGTCGAAGCGAGAGCCCCCCCTTCCTCTAGTGCACCCAGAAGGGAGGTCATGTAAGAAATGATTCTCAGACAAGCAAACTGTCTTACACAAGAGCGCCTGGACTGAGTACTTTGCCGATCCATGGTAAAGCACAGGGTATGAAATAATACTCTGACTCACCTCACCAGAAGTACCCAGCAACCCCGAAGGAGGATATCATGGGAAACTCAGTAACCCCATTGCACAGCAGAAATCACGTGTCAACCCCCAGCTCTGCTTTCTTCTGGTTTTCTCTTGGGGGTTTTCCCTCTGCCCTTGCCCTGCAGCTCCCTCTTCCCAGGGCAGAGCTTGCAGGATCCACTTGCTAACATGAATCCGGCAGAAGGCACAGGACAGACACTCAGCAGGATAAGCCAACTTAGTACCCCGGGGCCAATGGCTCTGTCTCAGTTTTACACTGGAAGAGAGTGTGGCCCAAGTGCGGTGTTAGGTAAGCTTTTGTTGCTTAATTTACACATACTCAACACTGCAGCGAGCATTGGAGGGCTGCTCCTTAAGCTGTTCAAGAGGCAGCAGCTAAAGCAAAGGAACAGTGGTTTGGAGAGTCAACCCTGCTACCTAACTGATGGGATGCCTTAGGGCAACAACACCTTGGTTTCCCCCACACGGGGCACAGAACATGTATTTAGGCATCCTTTCCTGAAAGGGACTAACCATGCCCCAAGTGTTATTACAGACACTCCTTATTGAGGTCATGTCTGTGGCAGCTGATGCTCCTTCATAAACCACCACAAGTAAATCAGTGGCTTTGACTTACAGTGGCAAGATAGTTCTGTTTGATGACAGACTGCTTTAATGTGGCTTTTATCAGCGCCTTTCTCCCAAGATAAGGAGACTGTCAGAAAGATATCAGCAGTGGTTTAGGGGGAGCTGGATGCCGCTGTTCTAAATTAATAGTGGGGCAGCCTCTGTTCACATCTCCTGGTGGGAAGCGCCAGAGAAGGCTTAGCCACAAGGACTGTAGTACTCATGACACCAATGTGTGTGCTCTTACTATCAACTGTATTGTCTCCACTGCATTATTTTGTGAGGGTAGATTAGACTCCAGATGGGCTGCATATTCCCATAGCAGGCTTCCTGATCTCACGCTGCCCGTGCCTGTCATCTCCCAGGCCCAGACCACTCGGGAAAACAAACCACAAGCTGGAGCATGGAGAGTAGAATGTAACACTGGAAGTTGTTTCAACCAGCTAGCCATGAAAGGACAGCAGTTTGAGAATAGCTGCATCTCTAAAAAGACCTCTAAAAAGAGGTTCCTGTGGATCCACATAGATCACAGCTGAGTGGCATGCCAAGCACTGGAGCTGCAGTGGACCATCACTGTAGACCATGAGTTTCCAGGTCCTAACAGACCAAGGCAGATACAGACCCCCCCAGAGGGCAGTGCAGGGTACCAAAAGACTTAATTCAGTCTTAAAACCACAGCATGGCTCCTTGCTGATATCGGGAGAGGTGGGAGTATTAAGGATGGGGGAGTGAGCTCCAGGACATTAGGAACAGGGCTAGTAAATACAGGCTAGTGATTAAAGGAGCTAGTTGTTATGGGTGCTGTGATAATGTATTGCCGTATGCAAAGAGAGGTGGCATGGGAAGCAGAGAAAAAGGTCTATCTGAAAGGAGTTCATTGCCCGTGCTAGAGTGCATGCATATGCCACAGCCTGGATCTGTGCTGCTGGCTGCCTTCCCAAACCAGTGCACAACAAGGCAAGAGGGAGTTACAAATCTATTTCCCTGAGATTCTGGCAGGGAAAAATGGGCAAAAATATTTTTCCTCAGAAGGGAGAGTCCAGCATGTTTTTTCTACCTGTTCAATAA
Organism: Fulmarus glacialis; assembly: GCF_000690835.1. Classification (NCBI taxonomy): domain Eukaryota; kingdom Metazoa; phylum Chordata; class Aves; order Procellariiformes; family Procellariidae; genus Fulmarus; species Fulmarus glacialis. The sequence continues at coordinate 13,861 of NW_009188155.1, forward strand.
GCCACAGAACCAGAAAAGATAGCAGCCTTCTCCCTTGGACAGTATCTCTTCCTCCTCACACTGCCAGTGCCTGTCTCTGGTGGGCTGGTTTAGCGACTCATAAACCTGAGCTGAGGGACCAAATCCTCCACTGCTTCTTCTTGATAGCACCTCATTTCAGCTGTGCAAGAGGAGGACAGGAGGTATCCAAGCTTGAGCTGCCTTCAGCTAAAGAATTTGAGTGGTGTCCCTCACTTTGTGCATGCTCGGGTATACGCACACTGTCACCACCCCCGGTCTCAGGCAGCAACAAGTTTGTCCCTGCTGGCAAGGGCTGTACTCCCAAAGTGCTGAAAGAGGACTCCAGAGTCTTCTGCAGGTCCCTCCTGCCATTCTACCTCCTGCACAGGGAAAATTGCTTCACTGGCCAGGAAGCACTCTGTAGGGATAGCGATGGTCACAAGCATTCTCCATCACTAATGTCCATTGTCCCTGTGATCGCAGCTACCTGAGGGAAGTGAGTCCTCCTGGCTGGTTCAGACTTCAGTGTGATGCATGAGGGAGCCTTTAAGCTATGACCACAGATCTCCATCTTCATAATCCAAGATAGGTCTCCTTCCTTTTCTTCTCTGGGGAGGATCAGAAAGCTAAGCTGTTAAGTTATCTCTATCTTTCATTCATCCATATATGTTCTTTAATTCATCCATATATGTAACAGCTGTTTCTCTGAGTTGCTAACACAAGCTCAGTTCTCATTATACTGAAGAGAAAGTATAGGGGTTCATTCCTATTCTCACTTTTAAAATCAGACACAATGAATTCTTATATTGACTGGCTTTGGGCGAGAAAGTCATCAGCAAAGAAGCAGAGGAGCATGAATATCTATCTATCTATCTATCTATTGAGTGTGTGTGTGTGTGCATAGATTGCCTCTGAAAAATAAAATCCTTCTGTATGCTAATTTTTCTCTTTGAGTTTCCAAGACAACAGTGGTTTCACTCAGCGCTGTCCCCATATAACTCCCTGGTCCCCTCTCTTCAGAGACGGCTTCATGGTTTGTAAGGGCACTATTTTTTTCTCCATTTCTATAGCTTTTCCATATGCTTCTAATCACCCACACTGAACAGTCCTACCCCAGGTATCTGTGAATACCAGCACACAGCGAAGTTAGCCCAGAACAAGCTATGGTGTGACCCTGCGGAGAGCATCAGCAACTCTGGCGTAATGGCCCTGCGTGTACATTCTTTCTTCATGTTGCATGTGGAGTCATTTATTCCATTTGCTTTGTCAAATAAACTACCTCACTTGGCTATGGGGTAAAAGTACGTCCATGGGCAGGTACTGTGCTGTCACGCTGTAAAGATCACATCTTAACCTGGGATACCTTTTATCTGGGATAACTTGTTCTGCATCGGTATCCAAAGGCATTCAGAGGCACGAGCTCTCCTCATTAAATTTGCACTCTGGGAGGCATCTCAGAAACACATAGCAGTGGTTGTGCCCACAGGACCTAGTAGGATTTAGCAGCATTTTTCCTAGACTGGCGCAATCGCTTAATAGATGTCATTTTTGCATAGACAGGTACCAGCAGACATGTCAATTCATCTTGCCACTGTCACTGCTTATCCTCTGCAGTCTGGAGTTTCCTGGTGGTACAGCTATGCAAGGTAAGTCTGCAAAAGCCATACAGCAGTGCCCCACTTTCCACTGGGTACAGGTTCTTCTAGTGTCTGAACTGCTCACCTGCTGTGAAACACAAGCCCAAGGGCTTGTTTTGCTACACCTTTCCTGGGAAGGTTGTTCTCCAGCCCCTGGGATCTCACTCATAGGAACACTTTCCTAATTTTCAAACTATACTCTTCACTATTGTTCCCTTCATTTCTACAGCAAGCATCAGTCCTGCTCCTTTCTTCCTTAGCTGAACACTCAGATCATTTACCAGTTGCACCCCTATCTCCTCCCATGTATCTCCTTTTCTGTCCCACAGCAAATGTTGCCATGAAAAACCTTGATCAGTAGGGTTCAGGAAACTGCAGCAGGATATTCCAGGAAATCAGGGACAAAACAAGATTTCTAAATACTGGTAAGAGGCAGTGGCTCAGTTTATGATTTGAAGGAGGCTTCTTCTCCACCTTTGCTAATAGCTCTCATTCCTCATCAGTCCGGAAGATCAAACTCACTATCTACCTGATGGGACATGAATGCTGGTGAGATATAAGCAAGTGCTTATGAAAGCAGCCTGGTTCCTGGGGTGTTACAAGAAAGCACAAGAATGGAATTGAGTAAGTGCATATTCTCCAAATAAGCTGTGAATCAGATGTTCCTGCTTCTCTTTTTCCAGGCTTTATTTTCCTGCTCTTTAAAAGAAGCTTGTATTAAGCAGAAAAACAGACCACAGGTCCCAGCCTGGTTTAAAGCAGCTTAGATTTGTGCATTCAGAAACCTATCCAAGTTTGATAGGGGCATGTGCAGTTCTGAGAAATCCCCTTCGTAATGGAGTCTTCCCTCCAGAAAGTTGGAGAAAATGCTCATATTTAGTGTTGAGGAAAAGTGAACAGAAATAGAGATGTTCCAAAACATTGTCTAAAGGTTATGTATAGCTGTAGAGTTAGAAGAGTGACATGCAGCATTGCTAGACGTTGCTCTGCCCATTGACTTGCTGTGGGATATAGGGCAAAGTGTCTCATCCATGAAATGTACACAACAAGTCACAGGAAATCTGGGCGATTTCATTCATATTTTTAAAATCCATTGAGGTCTTCTGCAGAAATTGTTACAAATGGACAAAATAATTTTTTATCTAAGTCTTACTGTTTCAGGGGAGTAGAAATACTGAGAAAATGAAGAGAACATACCTATTGAGTTGTCCAGATTTCAATCTGATCTTGAACTTGGTACACAAATCTTTGATTTTCAAAGTCATTGACTTGTGAATTTGAGAACTATCTTGGGAACCTGTGTTGCCTGTAGGGTTCAGGGAGAACAAGGTTTTGGAGCACAACAGATACAGGCACATGCAGATGCCCCTTTCAGTCAGCCACCTCAATTATGTCAGAGAATTTTATGCATTCTTTACAAAAAAACCTGAAGGTAGCTAGTGTCACACCACAAACAAGGGAAATATATTTGGTAATCAGATGTCCTTAGCCATATTGTGACATTGGCCACTACAGAAAATCACTCTGGAAACCTCCATCACCCTGAGAGATCCTTGATCTTCTAGCACACTAAGCAGGTTATTACAGCTATCCACCGTTCCTGCAGCACAGCAAACAATCAGATCAGCTAAGAAGCACGCGCATACTCCTTCAGTTCCCAGAAGTGCTATATGCAAGACTAACAGCAAAATGGTTTTGTCTGCAGGAGCGTGCCTTAGGATCACACATCGTAAATCTGTGCCCTAATCTAACTTTTGACTTGTGTATTTATAAAGTATACAGGAGATCAAATACAAAGAAAAAGATAAATAATAGCAAATAAAAATGAAATAAATAATGAAAATTCTGAGTAGTAGAGAAAGAAAAGCCTCAATTGGCAGCGTTGTTGCACAGCATGGACCCAACAGATGCAAAACTGCTATGTGGGAGCAGTTTAGCTCACCTCCTTTGCCAGCCTTGACTTGAAGGAGGATAGCTGAGGAGATCAGGAAGGGGACAGCTTGATTCTCAGCTTCTCACAAACAGCACGGCAATAGCTATTTACCTGAGATAACAAAGCTGCATATGAAAAGCCCCTTCCCAAAGAGGGCAAAGCCCAATCTGAAGACACTCCTCCTATGAAGACAAGTCCTGCCCGCTTTCTACAGCTGCATGACTTTGTGTGGAGCATCAGGATTTACAGAGCATTTGCCTTATGTGTTAACAAAGAGTCAGTTTTGAAGTGTCAGGCTCAAATTTTAAGAGAGCTAGAGATTTTTACATAGTGCTTTAAGGCACTTTTTCGAGTTCAAGAGCAGATTAAACTGCCCTATAGGTATGAACAATGATATATTTTGGCTAGATTTTGCTGATCACACTTCAGAAGAGGGTCAGGCACAACCCAAATCTTCTGTCAGTTCTTTTCACACCTGACTGTCACTAGCAAGTGCAAAGGTCTTTAACGACACTCTCAGCCAAGGTAGGAGACAATGCAGAGTGCAAAATGGCTCACAGTGAGTCGCTTGCAGCTACATGTACAACTGGCAGCCTCAAGAAGGAAGCATGTGTTTGTTGTGTGATCCTCAATTTACTACTATGGATTAACATATTTTTTCCCGTACTCTTGCAATAGCCCACTATGGGATTTACAATGTCATGTGAAGACCCCTTTTATAAACTGCTGCCTGTAATAGCTGAAACAATGAAAATCACCAAAGATTAGCTGAGTTCTGGCTGAGAATTTTAATGCATTTTACGTGTGGGATTTTATATCAGGAGCAGACTTTTGCAGTCCCTGTTTAGAAATCCCAGTTGAAGCTTTCCCCCAGATAAAACCAACAGTGTCAACTTTTACGCTAAGCATCAGATCATGCCAGCATTTCTGATGTAATAATTACAGATCAGGTTGATGTAAGAACTTAAGGTCAGCTATCCTGGGTTACATCAAGGTCCATCTAGCCAGGAGTCTGTCCACCAGTGACTGGAAGAAACTACTCGGAGGGTGCTTGTTCTTAAGAGACCAAATATAAAATGTATATCTGGAACATCCAGAAGATCCTGACAATACCTTACAGCAGACTGCAGCTGGGATTTCCTGAGCCATTGATGACATCTTTGTAACTCTCAGTAGTTCCCCTTCCCCAAACTAGTCCAGACCCCTCTGAAGCCCATGTAAGCAAGCATATAGCATCTACAACATCTGCAGCAAAGATCTCCACACCTGAACCACATGTTTGAAGAAGCATGTCCTTGTAATGGCTCTGTTTCAGCTGCTAGTTTAATTCAGTGCCCCCTGCTTCTCCACCAGTGAGCAACCATTCTCCGTGCCATTCCTGAGAAAACAGAAAGGGCCTTGGCTCACCCTGGGCACAGCTCTCCCAGTAGGTGCAGAGAGCCCTTAAACCGCCCAGACTCATCCCAAACTGAGGAGTTCACTTAAGCTCTGAATCAAATCCACACCCCAGAGGTGTGGACATTATGAGAGGGTAGAATCCCTGCAGGATATCTGGGTCCTCATTGCTCGTCTAGCTCTTTGCAATTCTTGACTGTCCTTGTGGATTGACACCTGCTTTTTTTAACCCCCTTTGGCACCCTACCTAACCCCCTTTGCCCTGTGTCTCCTTTCAGCTCCAACGTGCTCTTCATTTGCGCTAAAGGATGTTCACTCAGAGCCAAGGAGGGAGGGTGTACCAGAGAGGCATGTTGCTGGACTGGAAAAGACAGGGCGAGCAGGACACATCCCACGTCAGTAAATAATGAGAAGGATGGTGCAAATGCTTCAGTCGGCTCTGAGGCCGAGTAAGCTGAGCTGAGAGCTGAGCAGTGAGCATCTCTCTCCATCTCTATTTAAAGATCAGCCCAACAGATCCAGTACCCTACTGTTCTGGAATAATCCTAAGGCTAATTGCAGGTGCAGTGCAGGAAGGAGTTATGATCAGATGTGCTGAACAAGTGATACAAACCTTAGCCTGTGGAGCTCAGCTTATTCTCCCTTATCACTTCTCCGCCGTTAACCTAAGGTTAAAATGAAGTCAGGATAAGGCAGTTGTTTGTTGGAAAAGAGACAAAACCCACATTCTCTGGGTGTTATCTCGGTCTGGTGACTAAGCCCTTCTCTTTGGGAGTGGAAACGATGTGGGTTCAAGCTCCACACATACTCACAGACACACACACAGCATCTACTTAAAAGGAGGGAGCATTGTGAAAAGGTCACCAATCTGTACTCATTTTCTGCCCTCAGGACGATAGAAAATACAGCTCATTAAATCCATCCCCTGCCCCGGAGCAGGGTCAGTATTTGTATAAACTTTCCCTAACAGACGATTGTCCTACCTGTTCTGAAAAACCTCAGTGCTGGCAGTTCCTGCAGTCTCCCTAGGCTATCTATTCCTGACCTCACATACACTTTCTTTAGCTTAAAACCTTGTCCTAGTGTTTTGCCTAAGTCTCCTTTACTTCAATTTAAGCTCAATACTCCTTGTCATACCCTCAGTGGAAAACACAACTAGTTTTTTCCCTTTCTCTTAGTAGCAATTTCCTATATATTTGAAGACTCAGGTTTTCCTACTGCTTCCCTCTAGACCCAGTCTTTTCTTCTTTAGCCGAAGTAACCACAAATCTTTCAGTCTTCCCTCACAGGCTATGTTTTGTGGCATTTACAGACACACATAGGGACCTTCAAGTCTTCCTAATGGGACAAATAGTTCATACTTTAAGAGGAAGAGGTGACAAAGTACAGAGACCAAGTAGGACAAAAGGCAGAGCTTGCGGACTTATGTCTTGATCTGGGGAAATAATTATTTCCTTGTACAATTTTTCTGGCACAGCTAGAACATTGTATAGTATTTTGAACACTGCATTGTATTTTGGATGCTGAAAGCCAGGGAGAGGTTGACAGCATTAAAGAGAAATTCATCGAAGGACAACAAAAATTATTAAGAAGTCAGAGAGAGAAAAAATTTTAAGAAGTCATTCTCTATAATTTAATCAAGCGATAATTTCAGGAGAGGATTATAGGCTTAAACAAGCCTCGAAGATGGAAACACAAACAATGCAATAGTTTAGAGTATTAAAGGACAGAAGGCAAATGGTCATCACCGAATGCATTGACATGAAATTAATGAAAATACCATTTCAGCGTAACATGGGAGAAAATGGGATTTATTAGGCAGTGGAATAATTTCCACAAAAAGTGATGGAAGCCCCACTGCTTGCAGCGTTTGAAGCCAGACTGGACACAAGAAATAGTCAGTGGACAGCAAGGGAAAGGTCACAGAAGCAATTAGGACTGGATCATTTTCTCTAGGGCCCGTTTTCAAAGAAAAAAATGTATAGATTATGTATGTATCAACAGAAAGACCCCTCTGCTATTTCTTCAGCTCAACTGATGGAGGAGGAGGAGGAAGAGAAGGAGGAAGAGCAGGCAGCAAGGAGACTAATCTGTAGCTCAATGAGGTGAGCAAGAATCCCTCTTCTGACTTTGGTGGAATTAGGAAAACCCAAAGAAAATTACCTCCGGACTCCTAAGGCAGATGGCAGCTTTTGTGTTATGTCTAAGCTTGTCACAGACAAGGAGAATTTGCTACTGATACATCAAGAGCTGAGTAAAGCAAATGTGACAGCAGTGAGGCAGGTGGATTTTTTTCTCTCTTTTTGCTGAATCATTATTTCCCATGAGCCGCACTTTCTGGGACGCCAAAACGATCAGCAAATTCAAGCTGAATTTGTCAAATAATTTCACATGAAATGAGACTAAGGCAGGGAGACAGACTGTGTCAGTAGAGAGATGAGTGGGACACTTCCAGTTTTTATTTGTAAGCCTGTCTCATACAGAGGACAGGAAGGAAACTCTGGATGCACCAAAGTGTCACAGCAGGAGCAGCCAGTCGCCCTCCTGCCCCGGCAGTGACAGCATCCTCATGGCACAGACATAGCGTCAGCCCCCAGCACAGGAGGAGCTTGAACCCACATCGTTTCCACTCCCAAAGAGAAGGGCTTAGTCACCAGAACGAGATACTCTGAACTAGGCTACTGCCAGTCTTTCCGGCTGCAGTTGTCCCACTTTGCACTGACACGCAGAGAAGGAGGAAAATAAACATTTTTGTCACTTGGCCCTCATGTGACAGAATCCTCAGCAGCAAGGAGAACATTATGTATTCTTGCTTTCCCACAGCTTGCTTTTGCCCTTGCACCATCACACTGTCAACCAGGGCAGGAAAGTAGTGCCTTGGCTTAAAAATAGCCTGGCAAAATATAAGCTGTGCTTTTAAAGCACATAGATTCTTCTATGTGCTTCATTACCCAGCTGCCCAAAGACCTTTGCCGTCACAAGCAGTACGGGGGAAAAAGATGCCAGAAGAGAGAGATAAGACTCCACCAAAGATGGGGGGAGACCGTCCCACCACTCGGGAGAATATGTTTAACCGTGGGAATGATAAAGAAAAGTCAGAGGAACCTGGAAAAGATGATGACAGAAAACAGCACGGTCCAGCAGCTAGGGATGGAAAGAGAAGACCTTGTCCCCTCACACCACGAGCCCTGATGGTGTGGGCTGGTGCTGGAGAAGGGTGGTGTACATCCCAAGGAATTAGGTATCAAACACTTTATACTCCTCCTACAGCTGGGTAAATGGTCCAGCTTTACTCCAGCTTTCACAGCCTGCCACCAGGCCAGTAAAATGCTTTTTCAGTAAGACTGACAGGAAAATTAAGATTTCCTGAGGAAAACCCCAATCCCTGCTACTTCATGCTGTATTTATATATATGCAGGCTCACATGCATACCCTTCATCTCCTGACCTGCAGTTAAGACTGAATTACAAATCACGGGGTGGCAGCCCTTCAGAGACAGGCCACGCCAACGCTGCATTAAACCAGAGCGCAGAGCACCCTGAGCCTAACGTGTCAAGAGATATCACGCTCATCTTCCCAGAGAAAGGCAGGGCTTCATAACTCACATCAGGCGGCGACTCTTAGATCCTGGACATTTATGCCCTGAGCGAGTGAGCTAGTTTAGTTTTTGTCACAGGTGTTTTATTTTTTTGGCAAGAACTGCTGGAGTAAAATGCTGTTAGCACATCAGCAGGCTTGTCACTCCCTCCCCGTCACATCAATCAGAGAGCCTCCGTGGACCCGGGCTGCCTTGCCGTGCGTCTCGGCGCGGGAACAGAGAGTCCTTTTCCCTCGCATCCCCGTTGTGAATGAGCAGCCGGGTTGTTCTCCTATGCACCGCAGGAAGGCAGGGGACAGGAGCCACCGAGCCCCGCCGCACGGAGGGGAAGCTTGAGACGTTGCAGAACAACGGGGTCAGTGGAGCCACATCCTTCATTATGCCTGGATTTGTAATCAAGGCTGACTCCAGACAGTATAGTTAATCCATGCTCCCTGAATCTCAGCTGGAAGAAAATGCATTAGCTTTACTGACTTCACTGAAGCCAAAGCAATTTACCCTGGCTGAGGATCCGATTCTTATCCTGGCCATCGGTTACTGCATCTGTTTCAGCATACAGCACAAAAGCATGGTTTTTCGAGCTGACCAGGGGTCGAACATGGCTCTTTGGCTGGAGGGAAGCAGCAGAATGGAATCCAGGCAGTACAATTTCAATATGCTGTGAGAAACACAGCGCCAGGGGGAAATGAAAGCCCCGTGTTCTCTCATGTGTAAAACACCCCCCGTCACCTTCCCCAGCACCAGCAGCTGAGGCACCTTTCCTACCAGCAGAGCTGGCGGCCCCCTCGGTGAGGGCAAGCCTGCGTAGAGCCTGGCCACAGCGGAGAGATGATAAGCGGCACTGCAGGGCGTGCTGCAGGGAACATGGGAGGTGGTAAATGAAGGTCTTCCTGATTAGAAAGCGGTCAGAAGCACACGAGATTCCTAGTCTGGGGTGAGCTGCTCTCCTACAGGTTAAGGTGACGTAAAAAGGCAGAGCATCAGGCAGGAGATAGCAAAGGGCACACCCATGGGTGAAGCAGCAGGTGCGTGTATGGCACTGCCGGCTGCAGAAGGCCATGAGTAAGGGCCAGGGAGGAGTCCAGGGTCAGAAAAAGACAGGCATGTAATGGCAAAGGCTCTTGAAACTACAGCAGCAATTCTGAACAAAGATGATTAGGAAGTGAGAGATGTCAGAGTATGAGTTAAATGTTAGCACGCTGTGCCTAGGAAGTCTGCGTAGCTGGGACTCTGTAAAAAAGAAACGTGCAATAGTCGGGAGGGGAAATGTACAGCCTGAAAGATCTCAGTGGGGTAAATCCCTGTAGCAAAGGACAAAGGAGTAGAATTATGGAGATCCTACGTTTCTGAGCTGGAGGTACAGTGCTAAACCAAACTAAATACCCCGGGGGGGACACACACCTTTGTGGGATTTTAAAGTTTAAAAAAAAACCCAAAACCAATCTATTTCAGCTGCAAGGGCAAAGATGTTTTCTGGGATGTGCAGATACTACAAGTTCTGGTGCAGAAAGAAGAGTCCCCTCCCCAGACAGCCCTTCTTGGGTATTCTGTGCCAAGGGAAGGGAAGGGCTGTGATGCTGCGCCCTCTCCGCATCACAGCCGGATCCAGCCCTCGTGAGGACACAGACATGAAGAGGAGAGAGTAAAGGAAAATCTCTCAGGGAAAACAGGGGGGGATCCTGTGACATAAAACTGGCTTAGATAAAGTATTCAAAAGCGCTTGATAGGAATAGACCAAATAGGACCTAATAATATTCTCTTAATGAGGCAATTTAACTGCCTGTAACTCTGTGTCCTGTGCATTGTGCTCTCCCAGCATAGGAGTTCAAAGGGTTGTCACAACAGGCCCACAAAGGAGGATTTTTATAATGAGTGATATTTCTTAGGGACTCAGTATGGGGCAGATATGCTGAGGAGCACAGGAAAAAGGAAAATGTAGGATCCGCTGAAAAATTGGTCATCAAGCTACATAGTCACTGAGCCATATTGCTGCTTACTGTAAAGCAGCACTAAAATCAGTGGCGCTCTCCCATAGACCATGGTCAGTCCTGGTTTAAGAGCGGATGCGATTAAAATTTAGTTTGACATCTTTAGCAAAGGGACTTTGGAGGGTTTCATCTGCTTAGCTCCTCCATGAGCAACTGTTTCCCCACCGTGAGAGGAAAATGAGGCTTTTCCAACGCAACCTGAAGGGAAGGCCTGGATTCACTTTTCTCTGGCTTTCTCTCTCTCTCTCTCTCCTCTTCCCTTAAGACAGTGGCTGTCCTTACACATGAAGGTCACCCACAGCGCGGGAGTCAGGGGAAACGTACAGAGCAGGGGAGGCTCACGCTGCGGCAGCTGCCACCTCAGTAACCTCCGCAAACACAAACATCAATTGTGCAGAGAACGGTAACTGTTTTAAATAGGTTAAAAAATAAAGCCTGGTTATTTAATTTAGCGTACATGCTAGGTGGGTCAATATCTATCGCTCTCTCCCCATCCTTCTTCCCCACCCCTCAGGTCTCTAAGGGCAGAGGTTTAAGTCCCAGCTGAGGAAACAGGGCATGCTTCGTTTAGTAGCACTGCAGCAGGGCTGCTGGGGATGTCATGCTTCTGATGAGACATTAAATCAAGGTAAACACTAATCTCATGGGCATCGCTGCTTAAGAAGCACAGGAAGAAAAAAAATAACAAAACCTTCATGGCTCTTGTGCTTTGACCTCTCACTATAGTGTGATTCCTCAAAGCAAGGAAGCCCAAACATATGTGGAACAGGAGGTATCAAGTTTTCTGACTGCCTGCTTGTGCTTGTTTTTCATTTGCTCTGGGGGAGATTTATTGTGAATAAAGGGGTTCTGTTAAATGAAATCTTCATCAACAAGAGCAAGCAGATATCGCCCCAAGACCCTATTTAGCATCCAAGCCACAAGACCATCCTCTCTTCTTCTTTGCACCCTCACTCCATTCCTCCTCACCCTACAACCTTTCTCTCCCTTTCCACCATCCCAGCACACATGTGCCCCCCCACCCCCATACCCCGACCATCATGGACCATTTTTCCTAGCTGATGATTTCAAACCCTACTAGAGGGCCTGCAGCTCAGGTCAGGCTGAACCTGCACAGCCATACAACAACTTATTTCTTTTACGGGTAAGAAACAACAAGGAAGACAGCGGCAGTATTTCAGCCTATTCTTCCCTTTTACCCTCTCCATGCACAGGCATCATTTTCTCTTTGAAATAATCTTGATGCACCTGTAATTGCTGGAATTCCTGAGTGTAACAGTTCAACAATAATTATCTCTTTTTTTCATGCTTTACACTAATTCTTGTTTAATAAAATTGCTGCTCTGTGCGAGAGACTGAGCTGTCCCAAAGACAAACAAGGAAGGAAAATACTTATTGCTATCAGTGTCCTTACAGAGGCTTCCTCACTTTGTTTAGGTGTGAGTAAACAGAGCAGAGGGTAGCAGTTTAGATCCTGTCTGGGTAAATAAACAATAAATTAATTGGGTTGCCCTCTCCAGTTCCCCTCATTTTCTGTAAAAACCCCAATAATTCAGCCCTACTTTTATGTTTTATTGCAGGTCTCAGGCAAGAAATCACATCCAGCAAATTCTGTAATTGATCATGCCAAAACAGAGATGAAAATGTTGCAATATTTAGTCCTAGGCTTCATTTAGTCTTATGGGGACTAAATAAGGGACTCCTCCAGTAGCCTTTGCTGCCCCTGGTGTGGTCCTCCTCTCACTTTGATGCCAGCAGGTGTCATAGTCAAAATAGCCTACACAGACGACAATAATTTAGGAACCAGCGCAGGTTGCACAGGGAAGGAGGGAGCTGTGATTTCACAGCGGGGTGAAGAACCCAGTCCGGCCCCGGTTTGTTCCTTGGGGGTGGTTGCGAGATGAAGGCATGCTACCACACAGGGTCCCATCTCTGTAGCAGTGACAGGGCACGGGTATTACTCTGCCCGTCGTATGTGACAAAGGACAATACGTGACAGCACGGGTCCAGTGCAGGCGCAGCTGTAGCCTGTCACAAGCACCACGCCGATGATGGGCAGAGAGGGGTTTCCTCTAAGGAGGCAGGCAGAAGGGCCAGGGAAGGAAGAGAAAAATAACACCATTTTAATATTTTTGGTTATAATTTTTGATGGGTAAAAGAAAATTCGGAGACTTTTGATTCCATTGCTTTGTGAAAAGCAAACAGTTCCCTTCCTTCTGCCTCTGACATGTGGAATTAACAGACAGAGCTAAAGCCAAAGCTACTGATTTCATTAGGCTTACACTAGGGATGAGTTTCTCTCTGCATACCAAGCAAGTCATTGTACGTGTTTAAAAGTTTCCTTTGACTGAGTCTCTTCAATTACCTTCCCACCTCCCCACCTCCCTAAACTCCCTGGACAGGCGGTATTAACCTCTGAAGAGCCTTAGACTCACTCCTGGAGCCCCTCCATCTGGCTTTCATCACCTTCCAGCCTCATGAACTGCTCATCCAGAAACCCTGCACTGGCTATTTCCCGAGTCCCAAGCTTCCTCTCTCTGAAACCTTGCTGCTACCGCAGCAGGTTCATGCACTTCCTGAGAAGCCCTCACAGCTCAGACCTTCATTCTGCCCTTTTTTCCCCTTTTAATTTAATCTGCAGGGGACCTTCATGTGCACACATGACCCCACTTCAGGAATTCTGAAATATCTTTCTCCATCCTGGACCTCTCCGCAATCTTCATTCTCATGTCTTTGTCCACCAACACCTCTTTAAGGTTGGCTTATATTCATCAGGCTCCACACCAAGATCTTCTCCACTACTTGTGTAACTTACCCTTGCTAATAAGGCTTCTGTCCTCACATCATCTGAGCCAGACATGCAGGAGTCACCCTGGACCCTCTCCCATTGCAGAATGTGGCTGATTTCTTTAGCACCATCCTTTATTCTTTGCATCTGCCACTTTTACATCCTTCCCAGCTCCACCAAGATCTTACAAGCAGTAAAATTATCTCCCACCTTGATGGTGACTTTGTCATTTTTTCCATCCTTCCAGTCATCCCAGTTTATCTGAAGGTCTGCTCCAGGACATCCCATCGTGCCCTACCAGTGCAAGATGGTGGCTAGAAGAACCAGGATGTCAGGCAGGAGGGAGGGTGGTGTGATTCTCTGTGAAGCTGGAAAACCCACAGAGAAAGTTTATGAAACCCCTGGGAAGTCTGGGCAGCTTTAAGCATCTCTCCGGTGACTCCTCCTGCCTGACTGAGCGGTCAGACATTTGACTCAGGAAAAGCATGGATGGTTCCCTTGGGAACCATGCCCAGGTCTCTCGGGACGGGGGGTTTGGCTGAGATGTAAGTCCAAGGGTGCCTACGTGGAGAATTCACATGCCTCCTCATTCCCACCTGCCTCTGCCTGAGAAGGATATAATGAAATGATTTTGGCTGGATTATTTAGCGCTGCGAAAGTCTTTGCTGCTAGGTTCACAACAGCAAACTGAACATACGCCCCCCGTCCCTAAGCTTATCCGCCCCATGGGGACTGAAGCGCCTTGCAGGCATTACGTGTATTGGTGGCTGTCTTTGTACTAGCCGAAGATGACAGGAGAGCGGACTGAATGCGAGTGAGAGAGCATTCACGCAGATCTGCATGACGTGAACCTGTTCTCCCTGTGCCTGTGCAGGCGCGCTCTCGCACACAAAAGCGCCGGCGCCACCGTGCCCGCTCTCCTCTTACACCAGGCACACCCACGCTCTGCTTGGCGTCTCCTCTCCTGGAAGTTGCTCTCCCATTCACATTCGTAGCCATGCCCACGGACACACTCTCTGCACACAGATCCGCTCTTTTTCTCACGGGCACACCCACTCCCTCACATGCGCTCTCCCTTTGTCTCTCCTTTCACAGCCACAGACACTCTTCATCTTAAAACTACACTCCCCGCCCCCCGCAGCTGGATCTGGCCTTGAGCTCCCGAGATAAAGAAGCTTGTTCCAACCTAGGAAGAAATGTTACTGCTTCTTTTGAAAAATAAATATATATATAGATATATTTTCTTTTCTGATGAGCCACTGAAAGGCAGAGGCTGGGG
>NW_009188155.1:28692-55205 GCF_000690835.1 Fulmarus glacialis
CAAGGGCTGCGGATGCGGTTGCCATAGCAACGCTACATCTGAGTCAGAACTATTAAGGATCACCATGGCAACAAGTGTCTCACTTGCCATTTACAGAGAGCTGACGGGGTTTGGACTGGAACCATCACACCACGGGAAAGGGGCAGAGTGGGAACCATCGCCCGGTGGGCCCCGGACAGGGACGACTGCCCCGAGCCCTCCAGGCCAAACTCACCCTGGGGAACCTCCTCCCAGACCCCGCGCCCCCCGCCCCGGCATCGCCAGGTTCGATGGAGCCACAGCGTTGGTGCAACGGCCTCTGCACTCGAACGCGAACACGCCGGGTGTCGTATCCCACGCCAGCCCCCAAGATGCGGCAGAGGCAGGGTTCAGGGCGGTTGCGGTGAGCTGACTCTCCCTGTAAAGCCCCTCGAATAAGCAGATTTTTTTAACCCATAAACTCCAGACAAAGGAGGAGAGAAAGCTCCCTGCTGTCTGCCAGCTCTCGCCCTCCCCTCCGCACAGGAGCCTTCACGCTCCTGTGAATATTGAGAGGAGACAGAAGCCCAGAGGCATTTGCATTTCACACTTGCCAGCAAATGAGCAACAGGAAGATCACACCGAGACGCCGGCACGGTGCTATTACCAATATGTGCACTAGACGTAGACTCACTGCAGAGTCTGAAATTGCTCCTTTCTCTCTCTCTCTCTGTGGAGAGGGACCCGGCACAGCTGTCTTTGTGGTCACAATGTCAGCTCCGACTGAAGGCAGGTGCCCTGGGTCCTGCACTTAGAAGGACCGCTGAGACCGCGCGTGGCTGGTTGATGGTGCGGCAGACCAGACCTCCTCCGTGCATGCCATGCCATGAAGTCAGACACGCATGTACGTGTAGAGAATGGCTCTGCATTTTGCACAGCGAGGTGGGCGTCACTGTTGCACAGACTGGCAGTTCAGGCTCATGCAGGCAACGTATAGAGGTACTCTGGAAATGCACGCAGAGCTTTTAGCACCACCATATTTCCCAGTGGGAAGGTAGGTGTGGGGAGCACAGACTCTGGCCTGCAGGGGAGGAAAGAAAGCATCCTCGAGACGTCCACGTTGCAGTTCTCTTCCCTACCATGTCAAAGTTACTCTCACTACTTTCCTGCTGTAGGACCATCTGAGATGCTGGCAACACAACTCCAACAGAAAATACATGGGAATCTCAAGTTTCTTAGCCCATGCAAGGCATTAACCACCTCTAGGCACTGGGACTTCGCCTCACCTGCCTTTCTTTCTCGGCTCTCAGTCTCTGCCCTACCCTCCACACAAACCACCCACATGACACCTTTACACCAGGTAGTGCTTGTTGGAAAATGTGCTGATATAGGAACAGATCACCTACAGGGCAGAGGAGGCATAGTTGTGCGTGACAGGGGCTTCCCAAGTGTATGGGGTCTCCTACCAGCTCGTCAGGCTGGTAGGAGTGCCTGCTTGTTCCGGCATCCCTCCAGCCCATGTACAGGACAGGCACCTATTGGCAAAGCCTGCTGAAGAACAGCCTGCGTCCTTCAGCCACTGCCACCTCCCTGGAAAGGAGAAACCATCTGATCTGGATGTGTCAGAGCCAGATGTGATGGTCTGTCCTTAACGACTGGGACTGCACCAGTCTCTCACCCCGCCCTGAGCCAGGGGGACAAGCACAGCCCAGGCTGTGCCGCCTAGCAGGAGGCATGCTGCTTTTTACAGGACCAGGTTCTGTGATCCTGGAACCCCTGGTGTCGCTTTTTGCCCATGACTCACTCAACTCTGGCAGATTCAATTAACTCCCTCTTCTGTTACCAGAAAAGAGCAGCGATACTGTCCTCCTCCTCCTCCTCGCACCATCCTACCTCCCTGGGTTTCGGTGCACCACCCCACCAGTGGCTATAGCACACCATTGACCCCTAACAGGCCCAGACAAACCTGCTCCACTAAAAAGGCTCTTTTTTTTTTTTGGTGGAAACATCAGGTTTCAGAAAACACGAGGCAGAGTGAGGTGCTTGTTGCTCCCTGTTTGTCACTAGCAAACCCGCCTTTACCTCTGAGCTCTTTCAAGCCGAGTTGTAAGGCAGGTCCCTGCTGGCAGCCCTCTTGCCTGGAGCTATTGCAATTTGAGTGAGCTCGTCTTTTGAGGTATTTTTATACTGTGGTAACTAAATTAACAGGGCAGTGACAAAGCCATAGCCGCTGTGGATCAGAGCGCTGGTTTGGAAACACCGGTAGCAAACACTCACCTGCAAGCAGGACGACTCCCCTTCCACTTGGGACTTTGAAAATGGATGAGCAGGGAACAGTTGCGCTCACAGTTGGTACCTGAAATGGATACGAAGCAGGTCTTTAAGGTCCTTGAAAGAGTGCAGCCTGCTTTCCTCAAGACAAGCTTTAGGAAGAAGCAAGGTGGGAGCGGCAGCAGCCAGGGCACCAGGGGATTTCCATCTTCCACACCACTTCTCTGCCCGTTTCCTCAGTGCCATGGGCCAAGCCAAGCTGGGTGGAAGCTGTCAACTTCTTTTGTCTGAAATAATGGGATATTTCTTCTGAAAAAAATCGCCAAGGTAAAGCTTGCCCCTGCTCTCCTGTCTCCAGAAAGATGTCTAGCTCCTGGTTCTTTGTATTTTCTGATTTTTCATAAACTTTTTCTTGTGACAAAGATGTTTCTTTTTCTCTTACGAAAAGGGGAGAGGTAGAGAAGAGTCCTGATGAAAAGATAATGTGCTCTTCTTGCCCCCAGCGGCAGTGCCATCCTGCTGCCAGAGGGTGAGCAGGGAACTGCTCCATCCCTTTTATTTCTGTAGTCATGCTGGCAGAGCTTGATCTAGGCTTGGTATAGGAGTTTGCAGTCCTTCCCCATCCTGCTTCTTCACATTAATTCATTCATTTTGTCATTAATAGATGGTGTGCACGCCACTGGCAGTAGAGCTGGTGCTTTCCAGATATGTGCAGATACCTGGTTTTAGTTCTGATTTAAACTGGCCCATGCCAAAATCTCTGCCTCAAAAAGCCAAGAACAAAAAGCCTTATGATGAGATTTTTCTAAGTAAATGGGTAAGCAGATTTAAAAAATGGATCTGAGGCTCCTAAGTCACCTTGGAAAAAATTATTTCTTCACAAACCACCTTTTCTTCAGCGGGGCAGAGGTTGGGAGACGCTTTCTAGATAAGGAAGACTTTTTTTTCATTAAACAGTTACGTGTGTTATCATTAGTTCTCAGAGTGAACACACCTATTAAGTTGATTCAAGGCCATTCACGGGTCACTCTTTCTCTGAGATTTCATTTCAGGTAATCTTTCTGCTGACAGCACTGTGTGCAGCAGTAGCTCAAGAGGCTGTTCACAAAATTCTTTAAAGATCAGCACATACATGCGGCTGTAACACACCTATAAAACACCATCTTCTTTCTTTTTAATAGGAGGAAGAAGAGGCCAAGCTCTACTCAAAGTCTCAAATCACTTCCTGACAGATTTAGGGCCAAGCAGCAGGATTCACCCTCTTCCAGTCTTCAGACAAAAAGGAGAAATCGGGGCCAAGCAGCGCCTGACTGCAGCCCTTCTCCTGCTCCCCTGCGGCCGCATGCCCAGCCCAAAGCGTGTGATGGGGCAGCGAAGCTTCGTGCGGACGTCTGTAATATTGATACAAATATGTGGCAAATTACCCTCCACTAATGACAGAATGAGGCTATTCTCACTTATGAGTCACCTGTTTTTTTCATATATATTCCTCATGTGTTTATTTTCTTGTATTAGAGGAATAACAGCATACCCACTGGCCAGAAAGCTAAGTGCCTCAAAATAGCACTGAGATGGATCTGGCTTGCTCAGAGTCTGCTGCTCCTTCAGTTGATCCCAGACCCTTTTGACAAGCTGGAAAACATTGGGTAAAGGAGTAAAAATGGGTTTGTCTCACACCAGGATCGGTATCTGGACCCAGAGTGCGAGGGCACAGGGGGCTGGGGGCAGCAGGAACAGCACTTCATCTTTCCTGCTTTCAGCTGTTTCTTCCCATAAATGTTTGCCTCGCTCAGCTCCTGAGAAGAAATGAAATACCGCAGGGACCAGCTGGCATTCTCCCACTCCTCCACGGACACAGCCACAAGCAATTTCATGTGCCCACGCAGGGACTGACGGAGGCTGTACAGGGGCTCTGTGCCATGCCTTGGCCCTCTCCGCATCTCTGAAACTCATCTTGCCTTCACCCCCTGCTCGGTCCCAGGGCAACTTTATAGGGACAGAGAATAACTGTAGCACAAGCCCAAGCTGGCGGTGTGGACCTGACCCAGGTCTCTTCTCTCTTCAGACCCTGCTCAGTCCCACGGGAAACTCCTCTGACAGAGGGATGCTCCTGTCTTGTGTTCGGACTCCTGGGAGCCTGTCGGCAGCTCTAGGACTCCCATGTACAGGGATTCCCGTGCACCAGTTTCACGAACTGGGCTCTGGGACGGCGATGAATCACGACCTTTGTCAGGTTTTTTTTCCATGTGGGAAGAGAGAGAGAGAGGGGCAAGGAAAATGTCCTGACTGGTGGATATTTTTTGCTGCTGTGGCTGAGTCCTTGTTAAGTATCGACTAAGGCAAGCAAGCTGGAAGATTTTAAAAGGATTTTCCATTTAAATCAGTACACAAAAGCTTTATTACCAGTCCCAATGCTGGAAAATCACATGTCAGGCCCCATGAAAATCATGACAGTGGCTTAAATTGTGAGTTTAAAAATAGATGTGTTAGCTTATTATTATTTGCTTTATGGTTTCTGAATCATTAGGTTAAACTGGCATCAAGTTCTTAGTGTTCCTCCATGCCAAAAGCTCTAAAAACTCACTCTAAAAATATTAATAAAACCCGTGAGATCCTCAACTAGTCGCATTCCTCTAGAATATGAATCCTCATGAAAAAAACACAACACACGCTGTCATAAGATCCTTGCTAAAACCATGAGAACTGCCAACTTCTTTCTTCTCCTCAAGGCTTTCAGTTATATGTTTTATCTGCTCATTTCTGCCATCAACAAATATAATCAGTGACTAAGCAGCACAAAGGCCAGGTTTACTTTTAGGAAAACACTTCCAGTTATTTAGGTGTGGGCAGAGAGCCCAAAGACGCTGCCGATAACCCTGCTATCAACAAAATTCCAAGCTACCATATTGCCTGCACTCTGCTTAGGATCCCTCTTTTTAATAGACCCAGTAGATCCTGACCCGGAGGTCGCTATACTGATACTGGATGAGCTGTCTCCAGACCCAGAAGCAGCACAGCCCGTCATCGCTACAGCCCTCACGTTTTAGGGACCTGTACCAACGTGCCCAGGGGGCCGCTGCATTGCGCCCAGTGGACCTGCCGGTCCCCCAGCACCAGCCTGGGGGTCGCTTGTGGTCGGCCATATCACGCTATGCAAACACTCGCCATTGCAGGGTGGAGGCTGCGCTGTGCGCGCGCCTCTCTAGCTGTCTTCAAAGGATGATTAAGGAGAATAATGTGGCTTTTGGGCAGGGGCCGGCCAGCCCCTGCAACCACAGGGATTTGCTGAGTGCGATCGGCAGCCTGTGCAGGATCTGCTGCTCCCAGATCCCTACTGAAGGGCAGCGATCCCCATCAAGAGGCAAAGCGGCAACCTGCGCAGCACCGCAGGGCAGCACCGGGCCCTGCCTGGGGCTGGGAAGAGGCGAGGACCCAGGATGGCAGCCTGTGGTCGACTGCCTGCATCTGGTCAGAGCCTGGGACCCGATGCCTTCACTGACAAAGCAAAGTCCAGGGGTGCTGCCTGCCACCCGTGGCCAAGCACCCTCCTTTATGCTGCTCCGATGCAGCAGCACAGCACCCTCTAGCACCGTTTTAAGGCGTCAGGCCAGTATTTAATCAGACCAAGGGGCACTTGCTTCTGCTCTCCATCACTCCTTATGTCCCTGAGCCACTCTTACGTGATTTTCTTACTCGCAGTCAGCCCTGGAAACCATCTTTTCCTGTAAGACCCAACAGAAGTCCCATACAGATACACCATAGCAGCAGGGAGGGAAGGGGGAAGGAGGCTGTGGATGAGGACAGAAGGGAGGCACAGAGACACACGGATGGTGGACACCCAGCAGTGACGCTGTTTCCTCCTTGTGTAGGTGAGTCTACCTGCAGCATTGCTGGCTGTAAAGCCCAGAGGGCTGAATAAGACTCAGGCAAGTCTAAAGTAACCGGCTATGTCAGCAAAGCCAAAACGTGGTGGTGGATACCTCAAAAGAAAAGAGGGCAAGCAGACATCAGCTTGCTGTCAGGCATACTCCATTGCAGATGTGGAGCGCTGTCTCTCACATGGCTGTGGACACCCACACCGACATTGTAAACCTGGACTCATGTGCCGGCTGGCTGCTTTCTTGCATCTGGCCTGCTCCGGAGGAACTGGAGCCCTCCAGCGTAAGGGATTTCAGGCCTTACCTCCCACCAGGCTGCAGTTGGGTCACCCTGTCCTTTGGCCACGTTGTCTCCTGGCAGGCTGGCTGTATCCCATGCAGAGTCCCTGGGGCGGCAGCCTCCCTGCCACCACCCTTCCCGGCAAAGCAGCTCTGAAGAAGGACGGCCTGGCTTTTTTGTGTAGCAGTGGTGCAGTCCCCAGCAGATGTCAGGCTCACGCCTCAGTCTTGAGGGGAAATTTCAGGGCTCAGACTGAACAACCAGGCTCATGGTTAACTCATGCTCACCCAACTTTTCTGCAAAGCGTGGAAATATTAGTGCATCCAGATGTGCTAGGCACTTGCTGCGCCTTCATACCACCCAACGCTGGTGCTCAGGTGCTCATCGATTTTTAAGCTAGCCCTCTTCGCTATTTAAAATAGAAGAGAGTCAGAGAGCAGGTTACCTTTCAGACGTAGGTCCCTTGATCTGGGCTAAACCATGAACCTTTTGCTGGCTACCTGGGACTTGCATGGGCAGAGATCAGAGACCTGCCCCCGGGCTTGGTGAATGCTGGTAGACCGGTCTAGTGCGGAGACTTCAACGGGTGCAGACAGCTGGTGCAGCTAAGGGAAGGACCCCGGGGAGCTTAGAGATACGAGAAGGGCTGAG
The DNA here is from genome assembly GCF_000690835.1 of Fulmarus glacialis. NCBI lineage: Eukaryota > Metazoa > Chordata > Aves > Procellariiformes > Procellariidae > Fulmarus > Fulmarus glacialis. Next base: position 35,731 of record NW_009188155.1, read on the forward strand.
ATGAGCTGCTAGGGGATGCGATCGCTGGAAAATAAGAGACGCTGAGAGAGCCAGCTGGGGGAGGCTAATAAAGCCTGCCTGTCAGGGGAACTATCTGACAGGCAGACAGCCCGAGGAGGGGAAAAAACAGCTCACTCGAGTCCACGGACCCATAACTGGGTTATGGAGCTATGTAATCCACTTAAGCTCTAAAACTGTCCTGCCTCCCTCCCCCAACCTTTACTCTCCTCTCCTGTACCTCTAATATTCAGAAATGATTCCTCGAAGCTTCGCAGGAAGTCTTGACAGCGCTTCAATTTGATTAGCGCTAGCTGCAGAGTTTTCCCAGAGGATCTCGGGAAACGCAGAGATACATACCCCCCAGAAACCTGCAGGGTATTGACGAGTTCATACAGTGTCTGCAGCACAGGAGAGACCTGCTCTGTAAGAGGGGCACGCGCGCCAGCAGAGAGACAGGGGTGGGGTTTTTTAACCTGCATTAGGAATTATATGTGGACACTTAATGCAGTTTATTCAAAACCAGCTGTCTCTTCCATTATGTGTCATTTACCCTGAGAGAGATGGAAGAAGCGCAAGATGCAAAAGGCCTCTTAGATCATCCAGCCCATCACCCCACAAATGAAGAATTAATCCCATTAAGGGCCACCGTTGGCTTCACTGGCTTCAAGATTTGGTCCTAATTGCACAAACACAAAGCCATTACAAGACTGCAGTCTGACAGAGGAGCTTTCTTTTTTACAGGATATATAATTTCTTTAATTAAAGGGGCTTATCTGCATGCTAATAATTAGAAAAATATTGTCCACCTCTGTTCTCATTTCATTCTTGTATCCTGGCGTGCTAGAAGCAGGAGGTGAGAATGTGCAAACACGCATATGTACTACGAGATCAACGATGCACAGGCATATCAAAAAGACAGGTCCTTGCCCATGAGGGGATTATAATCTAATTTGTTATATGGATTGCAGCAGCGTATTACAAGCAAAAAAAAAAAGTTCACTTTATAGGAAGGATCAGGAATGTAGCACCAAACCCTGATCAGAAAGGGGGGGGTCCACACTGATTTTCACACGCTTTGGATCAGCAAGCCACAATAGCTGAACATATTGTTGGCTATGTACACATTTTGTTTGCTCTCTAATTATTAATTTAGAAAGGGCATTCAGTCAGGGAGGGGACTGGATGACAAATGTCCCTGAGAGCTGCCTGGAAAAAAAGGACAAGAAGGGATTTATGGAACGAGAGGGACAGAGTCCAGAAGGTTGTCTCCTGCAGACAAGGTACAGTGGGTGAAGGTAAGAGGGCAGTAGGAGGAAGAGGACAAGGCTGGATGCATTGACAGTGTCAAGGACACAACCAGTGGTGGACCACAGGGTGGAAAAATGTGCAAAGAAGCCCCTTAAGAGGAGGGCAAGAAGATCAATATGGAAAGAAAATGCAAAACTCGAAGAAGGAATGTATAACTGGGAAATCAAGCTGTCACCGCTGTTTCTTCCTCCCTCTGCATACTGCAGATGACAACTAAGGGCTCAAAAACTTTGCATATCAATTAAACCTATTATAAAATAATAGCAAGAATAGCAACAAATTACCAAACTCAACTTGCATTTGCAAATTTTCAGTCAGCTTTGGACTGACTGAATTTGCAATTTTTGGTGGGTAAACACACTTTGGTCCTCTCCCCCAGTAAAAATGTGTCCCACTGTTGATCAATGCTAATGGCTTTCAATAAAGGCTAATTAAGTAATGCTATAAGATTGGACAGAACATAAGCCAAGTCCCAAGCATGCCCTAAAGCCAATCTGAGGGGAAGAAAGAAAGGGATCTGACCCTTATGAAGCTACAGGGGATTATTTCACCTACTGCAATCTTTAATAAGACTATAAATCAGCCAGGAGTGATGTTTATCCCTGTCTCCCAACATATCATACGGAGGCATTCATTCCCCAGACACAAGCAAATAATGAATTGTTCTTTGAACCAAGAGGAAGATGAGGCCCATCTAGTCACCACCTCAATCAGAATGGAAAGCACCAAGTCAGAAATATAACCCAAGGCAAGACAGATTAAATATGTGTATAAATGTTTGTACACAATAAAAGGTGGGATTGGAACAAAAGAATAAAGCATAACAAACCTAAAGGATAATCTAAGTGATTTCTCAGAGTTGCTAATGGGACGGATACATCAATTGTTACTGGCATCTTAACTTCTGCTGAATATCAGCATAGTGAGTAAAGCAAGGAGTGGGAGCCAAGACCCCAGAAATCAGAGTTGTCTCTGCTGCCTCACACTACTTAAACTACTGAGAGAATAAAGGAGACCCTCAGCTTTCCTTGAAAAGGTATCTGTCCTTCATGGTTGTAGATAAAAGCTTGGAAACACAAAGCAATTGCACCCTAAAGACAAATGAAATGAATTCAAACCTTGTTATTTCAAAATATGTGATTAGCTTAAACTCTCAGGACCGAGATCTGTGGGGACTGTCTCCTGTTTTGTGAATGCTTAGGACTGAGAAAGAGGTGCTTAGAAGAGGGGAAAGGGAGGCTTCTTTCTGCAGCTACCTAGACCAGGTGAGAGGGAGAAAAGGAGAAGAAAAGATGGAGGCGACAGACATAAGAAAGAGACATTTGTCACGTTAAACAAGCATGACTCTGTGATATTCGTAACATCCTTAATCTTTGTTCTGGCTCTTTTCTGTATTTTCTTGTGCCTTCTACACAGCACTCTACAACCCCTAACTGAGATCATACCCCCAAAAGATCTGTAATAGCTCGTACCTACATGTGTGTGTGACGTTGCATTTTGTATCACTCTTCAGAAGCTTCTTTATGCGTTATATGCAATACCACACTAATTCTACAGCAACTTTTGCAAAGATAATACTTTGATTTTGCTGAAGGTTCAATCTTTGAAACTTTCATTTACAGAGCACCATATGAAGAAGCAAAGGATGGTATTTTCTATGCAAAAATGTCTTGGAATGGATTGAAAGTGATGCAGCTATTGAGCTTTCTAATGCAAGCTCTCCTACTTCAGACTGCAAAGAACCGTGTCCATTAGTGGTGTATTCCATATTACATGAGGAAAACATGCCTGAGACTCAGACTGAGTTATTTCACCGTTGAGTTAATTTTTGGTTTTAACAGTTCTGCTGCTAACATCTTCATGTATAAACGGTCAAATCAGTGGTTCTAATCCTGAAGTGACAAGCAATTATGTAAATCATCTTTACTCAAATGTTAAGAAATCTTGTTTATTCCCATAACCTTATGAACTGTGGTGAAACTATTCGTGGGAGATAAATAAAATGGCGCATAGATGTCAACGGAGGTGTGCGCTTAGTAGGAAAGCAGCTCTTGGTCCACAAAAGCTTAATATAGAGTCATTGCAATAACAGAAGAGATAGTCATGACAGTCTAAGGAAGTCAGCAAGACAAGCTGTTGGGAGAAGTAATATCTTTTGTTAGACCAGTTAATACGTTTAGAAAAAATGATAAAGCTTTCAGGCACACAAGCTCTTCTTCTTGGCCTCCCTCCCCTCCGCCCCAGCCCCCCTCCAAGCATACCAGCCAGGCTAATAAAAGATATTGCAGCTCCTTACAAACCTCACTTCATTTACAGAGAGATGAACTTGTGATCAGGTGAGAAAATGTGACAAGCAGGACTGGCCACGCGTGCAAACTGGATCCTGAATTATTGAAAGGCAGCCATGTGGCTGCCACCCGAGCAAACAGAGACGAACAATAAGAGAGGAAGTCAGAGGAGCGGCGTCTATGGCCACACGTCTCTCACCCCAAGTACCTATCTTTCATTTGTATCCATGTTTACTAGCGGCTTAATGAAAAAGATTGTCTGCATGCGTAGCCTCACAGGCAGTGCCTCTGTTTATGGGCTCACTCCCCCTTAGTTTCTGCTGTCTGTCATTCAACAGCTGAGGAGAACAAAATGGAGAATCAGTCAGGACTTGGCCTGTGTTCCAACCCATGCCTCTGGGTTAGACCTCAAGGTGATGCGAACTGATGAAGACCCACTGAACTCACAGGGTTCTGCTGACTTATGCCAGTAAAGGATCCAACTTGTTTACTTATCAGCTGTTTATGTCTTACATGATGAATTGTTCCTGTACTGACAGTTAATAAAAGATGTATTTATGTAAATGAGAGAGAGGGAGCATGTTCTCCAATGTTATGCCAGACTGGAGTTAATTTAGAAAGGATTGTTTTCTCCACAAAAAAATATCAGTTGAAAGACAGACAGACAGATGTCATGTTTGTTTTGCAATATTGGGGGCTTCAGTTAAATGAAAAACCACAAAAGCTCTATTTCTTTTTTTTTTTTTACGACAAATGCAAACTTGTTATAAAAACAGACTTTCCATTTGGCGACAAAGTTGTTTTTTCAGGTTCTGCTGGAAAGCATTCAGCCTGGAGAAGGTCTTGGATTCCCAAAGGCTTTTCTGTCGTGGGTTTTTCCCTCCAAATGTGTCAGTTTGTCTAATAAAAGAGATTTTCCAGCCTAAAAACCTTGCCTTACTTACACCTTGAAACGTTCGTGCCACTTCTACAACAACTTGTATCAGCTATTCGCTAATGATGGTTTATTAGCAGCAAGCAGGGTCTAATATTCACCATCTTCAGATATGTGAGAATTACATACATGTGTTGCGAATGCCTGAGAACATGTAAGACCAGCTTGTGTTCCTCCCCAAAAGGGAAACTATGAATCAGTCACAATATACAGCTGCAACATAACAATAGCTATTGTCCTTTCATTTTCTGTGACAACTGGAACACAGACACTGAACAGCAGGACAATGGGGTAGTGTCAACATGCAGGAGGATTTGAGAGTGCTTACAGATATGAGTCATCCCGGCCTGGCACTGAACACTAAACCTTTGGCGTTAGGAGACCTTCTCGGTGGTTTGATTCTCTTTATTTTTGCCTTAATTACTTCACCTCATCATTTAAGATGGTGTGAAAGGAATGTATTCAATGCTTGCAGAAAAAAAGCGGTTCTCTCAGGACTGGGGAGAATGGCCAAATTTCTTCAGGCGCTCTCATTTGACTTATTAACTCTTGCTCCCTGCCATACATACACACAAACCCACACTTAAATATAAAATCTTCTGCTAGCATTACAGATGAGAAAAATGTTGTCACGACAGAGCAGGAGAAAAACCTTTGGGCTTTGTTATAGGTATATACAATAGCACAGGCATCTGCCCTGACTAATGCTTTCCGATGTGTTTAGAGTTTGACCTCTTCTATATATTCATTAATACTCCATGCTACTGGTTACTCCGTCGTGCCCCTTTCTTTCCTGTTAGGCACTTTTCCATTATTGTCTTTAACAGAACATCTTGTGTCTCTCCTCATCATTAAAAGAAATATTCATCTCCCCTCCCTGGCCTTTTGGGACCTGAATGAAAAAGTGTCGCCCTGCTTCTTTTTCTCCATTGTTCTCCAGGTGCACAGTCATCATCTCTAAATGCAGTTTAAGAACATTGATTCTGTATTTGGTAACAAGCCGGCAGAATTTGGCACACTACACGGCGGTGAGGTCATTTGGTAGAGCAGGGACTCTGTGGGGATCTGTGGCTGTCTTGTTTGTTATTAATCTGTTCCTCCCAGGAACTCTTCTGCTGTTTTAGCTTTTTAATCTAACAAATATTTGGAGTACCATTCCTTTTCTGGAGAGATTATTCACTCCATTGTCCTAAACGCTGGTGCTACAGCCTCAGAAGGATTTGTAGGGCTGGCGAGTGGGACTCTGCTTTCATTTGGAAGCTGTGTTTCATTGCCTGTTAGAGAGAGCACATCTAGCTCTTTGAGGGCTTAATGGTGCTGAGGAACATTTGCAACACGAGTCGTTTTGCACCGGAGTGTCCTTTCACCTGTGTTGATAACTCATAGATTCTCCCTCCCACCCATTCACCTCGTATACTGCTCATCTGTCTTACCCAGCTTACAAACTCAAAGCACCTCCTGCCCTGATTGTGACCTTTTATATTTAAGTCATTACAGTGAGGCACTTGGAACACACTGGGGATATGGTGAAAGCTGATCATGCAAGAAATACAGCAATCGTTCTGCAGCCAACTCTGTCTGGATCCCCATCCCGCTTTTATCTGAGTCCCTGCCACGGGGAGTATTGAACTGGACTAATGCACAGCAGAAAGTAAATGCATATTGAAGAACTGCTCAAGTTTTATCTAGCCACATATTAAATGATCTTGAATTTGGGGCAGAGATGGGCAAGGGAAGAAAACAAAGCAGCAAATGATCTGTCTGACAGGGCTTTGGAATCGAGCCGTAACAGGCAAATCTCCATGCTTATGTATGCATGTTGTGGAGGGAGAGGGGGATGCACAAAGAGAGGGGAAGCCATGCAAGGGGAATATATCTGTATGAGCGAATCTGTTTCTTGCTTTCCTCCTCCCCTCCCCATCTCCTTTTTTCTGCCTGTCTCTCCTGGGAGATGACTCACACCTGCTCTGCCCTGATACTACCATTTCCCATCAGAAGCACACAGTCACTCTGATGTCACCCAAGCTGTTCTGTGTTAGATCCCTGCATTGCTTACATCTGCTCTTTGGTGTGCAGGATGCAAATGCTGTGATGGAGAGCATGCCCGTAACTCAGCACAGACTGATGAAATCCAGCCACCTGCCCGTGACATGCTGATGTCTTGATGATATCATGGGCTTCTGAGTACTTCAGCCTACTGGGAACACCATTTTAGAGCGGGTCATTGAATCTTCTCTTTGTCGGAGAGATGGTCTTTATGAGAACCCAGGCAAAACATTCACCAGTTGACATCAGGTCCTCAGATAGATAGACTAATGACTTTTCAGTTCCAAAGGTCTGAGTCATTTCATCTGCATCTAGCCTCATTCCACCTACACCTCCCACCTTAGCTAAAACATACTCTCACCTGCGTATAAACAACTGCAGTGGCATTCTCTAATGCTTTCTACACAGGATCCCAAAGTACTTTGAAAACATTAATGAATGAAGAGTCAGAACCCCGTCACAATGTGGGCAACCATTATTTTAATTTACGTTTTAGGAAAATAAAGGCATAGAGATAACCAGCATCTTCCCCAAGGCTATAGAAGAAGTAGAGACAGAAAATAGAGACAGAAAATCGGGAAAGAATGTGGCAACATGACTTTCAGCGCTGTATTTGAGAGCCAAAACCATTCTTCAATTCAGTCAAAAGGATGTGCAGGCATTTTACGTCCATTAGTTCTGCAAAGTTTTGCATCTGCAAGTTCCTCTGTGAGTTTCAGGTTCAAGTGAGCCTGTATACTTTAGGGACATTCAATGATAATAACTGAATTTGACCACCTTTGTGGCTCAAAGTAAGGCTACAGACTGAACAAAAGCTCAGGAGATCTTGGAGGGTTCTGGGTCCCAATGCCCACTGAAATATCGCACAGGACAAGCTGCAAGTTATTCTAAATGTCACCAAAAAGGTATTGTTCACCCTTATTATCCTGTCATCTGTTTTCCTTCTTTGATGAGTACACCTAAAATACCCATGACTGTAGTATCCAGAACTCCTTACAGATATTATCAAAGACAGGAAAGATGGTTTGACTGTGAGCTGTCAGAAGCAAGCTCTCTATGTGCATAGATACTGTACTTATCCAGCACATGCCTCTACAGCAGACAGCTAGAATTATCTGAAGAATATGACAAATGAAGGTGTGACGGCTTTCCCTAAGTAGGAAGATGTTTTCTTTCAGGCATGATCCCTGTACCGTGCTTTGACAGTTGCAAGCTTAAGCTTGATCTCCAGGAGAAGCGTAAATCTAAGATGTGAGCCTTTCGTGGTGGCAGCTGAAGCCCCTGGAAGAGGCTTCCTGGGAGAGTGAGTGTCCTCTCCAGCCACAGCTGTCACTCCAGCTCTTACGGAAAGTGGTGGGCAAGCCAGCTGCCTATCACAGCATGTATGACCTAATTTTTGGAAGTGCTGTTGAACTTTTTCTGACATGAACCCAGACTTGCAAACAATCAGGAGAAAAAGGAATTTCCTTTCTCCTTAACACAAGAGAGGCAGCCATCCTTTTACAATTAAAATAATCATAAGCATATGTCTGACTGCTTGCGTAAGGCAGTAAAATTACATCCACAGTTATATTTCACTCTCGTTTTCTTTGGGAAATGTGATACTGAAATAGTGCCTTGGCCTTTCCCAGTGATAATTTCCCTGTTCTATTATAGGAGGGATAGAACAACAAAAAGCGTTCAGCACAGGTTTCCAAGAGGGCTTTTACATCTATATAGAGGGAAGGATTCATACTCTTCTTTCTAGAGATTTTTATCTCTGTTTGGTTCAGCCATTCATTGTTCTAGACGTCACTGGAAGTCCCAATAAAAGGCCTATTTTACATATACTCCAGAGTTTTTCTGCAATTTGCCAGTCCCTCACTGAGCCCCTGGATTTATGCTCTGCCGCCTTCTCTGCCTCTCCTGGATGTCTGTCTTCTTCTTCCTATCACGTTGTCCAAGCTATCACGAACCTACTTCCACAGCTTTCTGCCCCCTACAATGCTGCTTTGATTCATCTGATTCTGCTTCGGCTTTCACTCTGGCATTGATCAGCAGAGGCATTTGAGAACTACAAAATCTGCCCCATCCCTCCATTTTGATACCGATCACACTTAGCAGGCGGGTCTTACAGCCCCATTTACCCAGCTGCCTCCAAACACTGTGGAGAAGCAGTCAGGCACCACCTCACCGTGAGTAGCAGGGAATACAGCAGCCAGGAAAATAACCCTTTGTAGTCCTGGTTTCCAACCCTCTTCCAGACACTTTAGATCTGAATCAGCTTTTATCATGCTCCTAGGCTCTACAGGCTGTATTTCAGTGAAGAGATACAAAGCCATAAAGAACTGTTTCAGGCACTATCTGCCCAGCGTTGGAATGGAAAAGCACTGGCCACATTCTGCATTTAGCTGAGACTCTGAGGGGCTTCCTCCCACACAGCCTGGGACCTCTTGTTCACACTTTGCTGATAAGCAGCATGGATCTGAATGGCCCTTGCATCTGCCCTTGCAGCCCATGATAATGGGGACCTGCTGGGAAGCATCCCACTCTCTTTTTTCTACTGTAATGTCAGTCACTCGATGTCATCCAAGGCCCCTGGGATAGATGGAGGCTACCAGTGCAAGTCTGGATGACTGCAGCCGACTCACTGTGTGCTGAAATGTGCTTCAAGGCACAGGGCACCACCTGCATATCCCCCCGCCCTAACTCTGACCCTCCTGCTACCAGCCAAGTATAGCCAGTCCCAGCCATCTTTCAGGTAGGCAATGTGGAGGCACTCGGCACACAACCCCAGAGCGCAAACACAGGGCTAGACACTGCTTGCTGGCTGTCCTTTAGGGACCTGTTGTCTCTGTTCCGCATAAGTCTAGAAAGCACCATTTTGCTGTGCTGTGGCACTGAAGGTCCACTGTGCAGCAGCAAGACAGCCCCCCTTGCTGCCTGATCTGGCATTGCCAGATTTTACTACCCACCTGCTACACACACTGACACACACGCATGCACAGTCCCTCTGAACTTCTAATAAAACGTGATTGATTGACATTTAAATGCCAACACAAAAGCCTCTATTGACCTGCACTTACACTGATCAATGTTTCCAAGAAACCTAAAGCTCCAGCTCGCTGAAGATGGAGCCTGGCCTCTGACGAGTGATTTCTGAGGCTGTACCGTGTCTTCTTTGGATTAACACCTTTGGATAGTGTCCCTGTGGCTCAGATGGATAGCAGGACTGCACCTGCTCCCTCTTCGACGAACCAGGAATGAAAGAGCTTGTTCAGAGAGCATAGAGAGAAAACTTGAGCACTCCTAGATTTGTCAGGGATTACATATTTCAGGATAGCTGAAAAATAAGGGTTCTAATGGTGGTAGGAAAAAAGTACTTAAGTGGCAAGTTTAGTGCTTTCTACTGAGTAATTATCTTGCTTTGGTATTATGGGGCTAACAGAGGAAGGGGAGCTCTGATGCCTCTTAGTTCATGGGATGTGTTGGCATTGTCTGAAGACCCAGTGCTTTTTGGCCACCAGTGCCTGAGACTTCCCCTAGCAAATCCACAAATTTTTGGTATCTTCTTTTGTACTCATTAACCTTTCTAGATCACCACATTATCTTCATTTGCAGGCTGCTACTCATGTCAGCTAGCGCCTGCGCTCAAGTGATCCTTCCAGCAGGATTCATGTGACAAAAGTCAATGAACAAACACATTGCATCAAATGTGTACACATGGCCCTTACCTTTCAAAATTGATTCATTAGTATACATTTCTTCTGGAAGTTTTACTCCAGAGACTGGCAGCCTGAAGTGGTTGAAAGTGGTTAGGACTTCCTAAGAGATGAACCAAGCAGAAAATGCAGACTATCCGCGGGCTATTATAGAAATCCAGTTTGCCCACATCTTGGAGACTGTCTACAGCTCTGGCCTCCCCATCTCAGGAGGGGACATAGCAGAGCTGGGAGAGGTTTAGAGAAAGACAAGGAGGATGTATGGAAAAGCTTACGTACAAGGGATGACTAAGTCATCTAGGACTCTTCAGCCTAGAAATGAGACGTTTGATAGGACTGTAAAGTAGCAAGTGCCGTGAAGATGGCGGACACACGCTGACTGTTACCTGTCTCTTCTGAAACAAGAACCTCGAGCACCAAATGAAGCTAGTAGGTAGCTGTTTAAAAACAAACAAAGGAGGTAGTTGCTCTCCAAACACACAGCTGGACTGAGGAACTCCTTGCCACAAGGTGTGCTGTGACCTGAGGTACATTCAGAGAGCGGTTAGACAAGCTGCTGGATAAAAAAAATGAGGTGGACAGAACTAGAGTCCTGGTTCAGGATGTCCCTGAGTTGGAAACAGAGCTGGAAGTATAGTCAGAGCAAATATACATACTTTCTCTGTTCTGACACGCTTCTTTAGGCATCTGCTTTTAGCCAACAACAGCGACTGCATACTGGGCCATCGCTCTAACCCAGTACTGTTGCTGTTATAGTCTTATGTCATATATGGGCCTACTGACCAGCAGCTGCCACTCTCCCCACCACACCTTTCACTGCATCAGGCAACATGTGAGAAAGAACCCGACAGAGCTAAGGGCATCATTTTCAGAAGAACATTTTAAAGAGAAGGCAGTAAGGACCACACCTCACATTCACAGAAACAAGCTGAAGGGAATGGCTACATGGCGCAATGCAAGGCAGTGTGGGGAAATGAAAAGTATCACTCGAGATATGGCTTACATATAGGAAGAGACATAACTGAGCAGCACAGAGCAAGCCTTTGCAGAGATCACTTTCCACCTCCATAAGCCTTTTTTAAAAAAAAAACCAACTGCTTGTTTTTGCTGGAAAGGAAGATGATAAGCATCCGTATCACAGAAAAGCACACGCTTTTAGTTAAAGCAACTTTAGTTACAGCTCCATGGGAGAAACCAAGACCTGGAAGCATATGGAAAGAAATCTACAGCTCGATAGAAGAATCCCTGCAGCTAGGAAAGCCAGCCTGTGATAAAACCCTTGGGTGTCCCCTGTTTTGGTACTTCTGAGGGGCTGAAAGGAGACTGGATCAATAGCGTTTGCATCATATTTGCACTGTATTAATTTCATGCGTCTGTCTTCCTCTGGTGGCCTGTCTGGGACAAATATAGGAATTCTACCCCCACTTTTGATACCTTAAGGATGAGAGAAGAATTAATGCTGCCTGTAATTAGTGACTCGATGCAGGCAGGGCACGTTGGCATTCCTACTGAATTTTCTGTTACCTGGCTGCTGTTTTTTCCAGACATGCGCTCAAGGTTAAACTGATCTCTGGATTCAGGAACAGGAGATGTCTTCCACTGGTCAGACTGCCTAGAACCACTTGGTGTGGGGGTTTGGGGTTTTTTTCCCCATAGGTTTTCTTTTAGTGTTCTTCTTTTGGTTTAGTGGTTATTTGTTGGGGTTTTTTTAACAAATGCCCTACTATATCAGTAACCTATCATATTAATGGTGGCAACCTGTCTCTCTATCCTCTTCCATGGAACATTTTAGTGAGCTTTTGGTCTTACAATAGGTCGTAAGCTTGTTGTAAGGGTATAGGGATTTATAGTATTGTGGTGAGCGGAGCAGATGTTCTGTAAAACCTCCCGAACTAGCCCTCTAAGGCATGGTGGTCCTTTCCTAGGTGTGTTGCTGGGAGCACAGAGGCCCTTCTCACATCCAGTCTCTTTGTGTCACCGTGGAGGCACAGTGATGGCATACAATGGAGACACTTGCTGTACGCTGCAATACCCATGTTTTGAGGACTTGTGGATTTATGCTGGCAGGGGAAAGAGATTAGGTTTCTGTGGATGTCCCAAGCTTGTCCTTCAGAAGAGGACAGAATGGTTTTGGTTTGCATCCAGATTGCTCACAGATTTCACACTCAGTTCCTCTATTGTGCTTGTTGTCCAACATGGAAACTAGCAGGTACCCATCCTCCTCCATCTCTTCCAAAGGTCTCAGCATAACTCATAACTCTACTGTATTTACTTGCAAAGTTCAGAATGGAAAAATTCATCTGTGAAGCTAAGTGCTATCAAAGGTAAAGGTCTTTCCTTCAAGCTTTTGTCTCACAAACCCCTCACATCCTCAGTGTCTACAGAGGTCCTGTCTGCATGCTGGAGGTTGGCCCTGACTTGACACAACTAGGATTGGAGACATCCTGACCTAAATTTGGCTGAAGTGGGCAGACTCTGTAGTGCGTGCCCAGGGTATGAGACTGCCCATTCATCACAGCTCTCACCATCTGCTGTCAGCTGTGAAGGCCACCCAACACCCTTCCTCTCTTATTTATGTGCAGCAGGTCAGTATAAAATGCTCTGTGTTCCCACATCCTCTCATTTGTTACTCAAGTTTCAAAACCTTCTTCTGCGTTGACTAAGATGGCTCTAACCAGAAATGGAGAAAAGAGAGATCTTTTTAAAACTGCAAGGTCCAAGACTTCTTCCCCATTTGCTGAGAAGAGAGGCAGTGTACGCTAACTTTGTAATTTCTTCTGAACAACCACAAATGCCATTCCCGGAGCTGTGCTTGGCATCCACCTCATGCTCCTTTTCAGCCACAAGACTTCCCTCATTTCCCTTCGATTTTTCCATTATCTCCTGTGTATTCTGCCTGCTCTGGCTACTCCTTCAATTGAAGGCCGTGGCTTTGCTTCCCGAGATTCAAACAGGCTGCCACCTCTCACCAATAACAATTTCCCTTTTTTTCCCCTCCAGAAAGAAGTGCCTGTCTGGCAGACAAAGGAAAGCACCTCTCACGTAAAAGTGGAGCAGAACTAATGTATTTACTGTATTTGCCTATTTTATTATTCCTTGGAGATGTATTAGTTTAACAGGTTTATTTATGGTACGTGAAAAGTTAAATATTCCTTTGTCCTTGGGATTTACATAAACTGGTGCAGTGTGAGATTCTGGTGGTTTTAATGAGGTATTTGTCAAAATACTCTCCCTGGTAGATTTTTTTTAATACCTTTGAGACCATAAAGGATCATTTTACTACAATACTCTGCTTCTGTCGGAGCCTCTGTGAGTGGTTTGTAATATCCTGTGGACATATTTCCTCTAGCCGTCTGACTTGCCTTTTGGAGCAGTGAGAGATGAGAGGAGCCTGGAGGATCCCTTGCAGACCCTCCCCTGAGCCAGGATGGAGCGGGCCAGCGGGAGCTTCGTGCATCCCGCCTGGGTCCTTGGGGGCGGATGGGGGATGCTGCAGAGCCCGCCCAACGGTCACGGGCCCCCACGCCTGGCGTTAAGAGGGTTCGCCCAAGCTGTTAGCGTAAAATCCTCCAAACCAAAGCGTCTCCTACCCCGGCTCTCTTCCTTAGCAGAGGGGGGAGAAGCAGCTTAATGTCAAAAAAAATCTGGAAGAAAATGGCTGTGTGTGGTGTTGATCTGAGGAAAGAGCGGCGAACATGTGATGCCCCGGGCTCTCAGCATCCAGGGCAGCCTTTATCTTTACCTTAAGGATACCAGCCATAAGAGCTGGGCTTTACCATAAGAGCTTTACCATAGGAGCTGGGTCAAACCCACCACTTCCGTGGATTTCAATGTCAGCCCCAAGAGGGACAGCACCTCTCCTGAACTATCATGGCAACGACGCCCTAGTCGGATAAGACAGGGGCTCCAGCTGGGGTTGGGTAGATGACCTGTCCCTGACCAGGTCCAGGAAGACGCACCTCACTTGCCTGAGCAGGGAGAGCCCCAGTCTCCCTCGCCATCCACAAACACATCCCGAATCCTGGGTACCACCACACCATAGCCGGCAGCAGGTCCCAAGGGGAGGGTTAGCTGCTGGTGGGACGTTGCCGGCAATGGAGAAGCAAGAAGGAAGCTTGCTCCGGGTATAGGGAGCAGGCGCTGTCCTGAGAGTCCAGCCAGAAGGGAGAGGAAAACAGGAGGAAAATGGGAGCGGGTTATGTAAGTGGAGCCGATCCCTCTATTTAAGGACACAGATGGAGACAGAGGGAAGGAGACAATTATGTAACAGCATTATTTACAGGTCTGACAAAATTCTTCTCAACTTCGTATGTCCTTTATTGTGCAAATTGTGCAGACTGGGAGTGAAAATTACAGATAGTTAGGGATACCTTCATTAATTCGTTTTTACTTCAGTAATACTTCTGCAAATTAGAAAACACTGAAAGTTTCCTTTAAAAAAAAAAAAAAAAAAGACAGGAAAAAAAGCTGCACCAGAAAAGAAACTAATCCCCAATTATCAACTTAGTGGAGTGAATCAATATTTACCTCAAAACATGCTAACAATATATATAAACACATCCTCATTCTTTCTCCGTCTGTGTGGGTGTTGATCTCCGGCTATGGCTCACTAGGCACAACCTGGGTAGTACTTAACTCCTGTTGATCCCAGGAAGAGATAATGCAGGCTCGGCTCACACCAGAAGTCAGTACTGAATCATAGCAAATCCCCATGCATTGGTGACTCGTACAGAAGCATTAGGTACAGACGAATTCCAGTACAAAGTGCAGTACCTAAAGACACGCAGAAAAAGGTCAGGCAGGCAAGAGACATGGTTGGGACGGCTAGGTCCTTTTCAGGGTTTTTTTTGCATTTGCATGTAGTGAAATCACCGCCCAGGATGTTCACAGTATCAGGGCTGTGCTGAGGTCCTTTCTTCAGCACGGTTTCTTTGTCTTGTAACTATGGGTTCTTTTCTAGCAAACTGATCAAGAGCCCACTGAAAACAGTCAGTCTTTCCATTGGGCTTTAACAGTCTTTCGATCAAGACCCACAAGGTCAATTCTATAAAGTATTAATTAATTTTGAGTACCCTCAATTCTCATTGAAATGCTAGTAGTCAGCATCTCCAGAGGTGCCTTATAGATTGAGGCTCTAGATCCACAATGACATGCAATGAGTAATTTATTTGTTTTTCAGGTGACTTTTCCAAGGTCATCGGAATCATATGTGATTGTATGGACAAGAGAGGCCATCTCTATGGACACAAATGCCTCCTTATCCTCATGTTGGCAAGAGAGGCAGGATCGATCAGCAATGTCACATACAGTGATAGACAACCAAAAAAAAATTGGGTGCAATATTATAAAGTCAGGTTTCTATTTACTGTAGGGCTGTTACAGCTCCTAAAATATTCATTCAATTTTTAATAGGTTATCTGTTAAGCTAAAAAAAAAAAAAAAAAGAGTGCAGTTCTCCGAAACTAAATAAACACTCTTGCTGAATGGAAGCTTTAAATTTCAGAGTACATGGCTAGCTTTAAAAGCTGAAGTGTACCCATTCATTATTTATAACCACTTATAAATTTTAAGTAATCTGCTAAGAGTTATTACCCAACACTTGCTTTTCAGTGTCCAAAACAGACTTGCTGCATGTACACAGTTAGTGAGATTTTCAGTGAGGCAAAGGAATGAATCTGCCCTCTTGGTGGGCTGAGGTCCTTCAAGCACCAAGGCTCCCGCTGGCCATCTCTCTAACGGAGGTATGGTGCTTCTTACAGCACTCGCACTCCTCCCATCTGGAGGGGATGCAATCTGAAAGCAAGACAGATCTAAGCTATCCCCTAGGTTCCCGCTATAGTCAACAGAGATGAATAAAGCATCTTTTGCGAGTAATTCACTCCATCCTAGGAGAAATGGAGTGAATTATTCCAGGGGGCTCTCCCATCTCTTTATGATGATTGTAGGGGAAGCCTAAAGAGCTCATTTATTTTATTCTCAGCTTTTTAGGAAGGATTTTAGGTTGGATATTAGGAAAAATTTCTTCACCGAAAGGGTTGTCAAGGACTGGGACAGGCTGCCCAGGGAAGGGGTTGAGTCACCGTCCCTGTAGGTATTTAAAGACATGTAGATGTGGCACTTAGGGACATGGTTTAGTGGTGGACTTGGCAGTGTTAGGTTTATGGTTGGACTTGATGATCTTAAAGGTCTTTTCCAACCTAAATAATTCTGTGACTCTGTGATTTGTCCATTTATAGACCAGTCTAAGTGATATTCTTGGCAAAGACAAATGCAAAAGGACTACAGTACACAGGGCCTCCAAAAATCTTCATGGTAGGGATGGGTTACTAGGATGGCATTTATCCACAGATACTAAAGCTCCCAGGCCTCCCTGCTCCACCCTGGTCAACATGCAAGCTGCACTGATCAAGACAAAGGACTGCAGCCCTGGACTTGGACCTTTCCACATTCTTCCAGTCTTATTCACATTTTTAAATGCTTTTTGTCAGTACTCATCTAATCCCATGGGCTGCCATTTGGTCTCTCAGGGAGTGCAAATGCGAAGTCACTCAGAATCCCAGGGAAAAAGAAGTTATGATCATGCATATCCTCACATCTTCCCAGCTGCATTTCTGCATATTGCCTGGAAGACTGAAGGCTTGACTGCAAGAGAGCAGAGTTGTGACTGTACGAACTGTCTAACCTGATTAAACAGTACCTGATTAGACAAAAGGTTCAGCTGTGAGGCATTTACCTTGCAAGAAGGCAAAAGCAGTGCCTAGGAGTTAGCTACTTCCATCCATTATCCTCTTCAGCTGCCCATTTAATTCTCAGAAATATAAACAACGTTATCTCCAAAACTGAGTTTAAGAAATGAAGATAATCTCTCTCTCTCACTTGCACATTCTCTGCCATTTCTTTTCGCCTCAGTCAAAAATGTGAAAGCAAGCTTGAATTGCTGAGGAGAGAAGCAGCTGCACTGATGTCAGAGCTTCTCCGAGGACATTTCCCAACAGGCCTGGAAAAGGATTACACTGTAGCTGGTAACAGTAGGGGATGTTGATTTTCAAATCCCTTTTATTCAGCATTTGTGTCAGCGTTTTCATGCATGTTACCTCTGGGCTGAGCCAAACATAAATCTGTTCTTACTGGTCTTCTCATTAGCGTGCATGAAACAAACATTAGCAGCGTGGGCATCCGCACCGAATGATAGCGATCCATTTATATAGCTTTGGGAGGCAAACAGGAGGCAGGGAGCAGTGGAGTCTGACATATGGACGCAGTAATGCTTCTGCTGAAAGCCTGTGCATGGTGCAGAGGGTCAGGCTGCTGTATATGAGGTGGAGCATGTGACAGCCAGTGTGTCAGAACCAGGTATAGGTACTGGAGTTTCAGTCTTGAAAACTGAGGACATCCATTATCCATTGATGAAACAAACTTTCTTTCATGCTGGGTTTGTCATCTGCTTCTATATCCAAAGCCAGAGAAGAAGTGACATGGTCTTTTCATTTTTCAGTCACTGGCTCAAACCAGTCCCACAGGAAGAAGGTCCCAGATGTTTTCTTTTACCACTTTGATGGTGGCTGACTTCTGTATTTAAAATATGTTGATGTCCTAGCTCCTCAAAAGCATTAGGGATCATCAGCAAAGCAGGGAGCATGGATGAATGGGATTTTCTCTGCTGTACAAAATCCACTATACTGGACCAACGTTGCTTCATAATATACATATATATTTACTGTGAAAGCTTAGGCACACGTGAACGTAAGATCTGCATTAGGAGTCACGCTAAAAACCAAACATTTCATACGTGCCTGTAACTGTGGTGGCTGGACTTTCTCTTTTCATGCAGCAAAGCTACTGCAAACAAGGCATTGTACCAGACTCAGCAGCAGATACCATATTGCCAATGACACTGGAAGGCTGAGACACTGGTGTCTATCAACAGCATCCCTTGTGTTAAATTAATGACATGTACCAGAAGCAATGCAGGAAGATTGTTGTCTTGGTCCCATCTGGGTCCTATGCTGGGGAAGCAGAAAATGATGGTGCTTTTTGGGGAGAAACATTTGGCGCTCTAGGCAACCTTTTTTTTTTTTTTTAAATAAGCCACAGCATCAAGCCCTGGTTGCTTTCTAATTCTTCTCCAATCCTTTGGGAAATGCTCTGGTGAAGAAGCAAAGTATATTGCAAAGAACATGGCCTTGACATGGAAAGCGCGGTGTTCTCCTCCACAGTTGACTTGGGCATATGGAAGCGGAAAGACCATATCTCTATTTTTTAGCAAGGTAAGAGTTTGTGTATCGGTGGAAAATGCTTGAGATCCAGCATCTCAATCCACAGGTCTCCCTCAGCTTGTCTGGAGGACCAATGCAAAGCCTTCTACCTGAATCACAATGACTTCATAACTCTGGGAACCTTGAAAAGAGATGATACGACAGGATGCTAGGGCACCCCTACAGATCCCTTCAGTGAACTCCATTAAACTGAGGGGCGGGACAAGCTATCAAACAGCTGGCAGCTTCTTTGCTCAGCCTCTGCCTGTGATGAACACTGAGCCCCTTTGAGGTGTGATGACTGTCAGTTTAAGTTTCATGCTCCCAGTGCCAATGTTTGAGGCTTTATCCAGAGTAGTGCCACCCCCGTGTGCCCGATAATAAAAAAGTACCTCATAATTCAGACTGCATTTTTGAAAGCAACCAGGTCTGACACTAGACACACGCGTCCCTTGGTGTTACTGGCTGCAGAAACTGGTCCATCTTAACCTCATTGGCCCACTGAGCCAACAGGTTCGTATGTAACATTTTTTTATTAGCTTATTTAATTGAGCTTCTGTGGTGGGGATGCAGCACAATCTTCTCATGACTTTTTTTCAGCCAAATCAGCAGAGTTTAGCTCCCCTCTGTCCACAAGTAGAGCACAGAGCCCTACCCTTCAACACCGGAACAGATTCTCGGTTACCTTACACTCAGAAAGATGAATCGTTGCAGCACAGCTATGTGTATTTTGTGGGGACAAGGACTTGCCTTATCACTCCCAAATGACATGTCTGGACAAATACGGGCCCTCAAGCTATCTGTGCAGGTAGGCCAGTGCCCCATCAGAATCACTCTTCCCAGAGAAGGGCATTCTTTATGCATAAAAACTTCCACAAACACCTCTTTGTGGCTAATCCTCTTGTCCCACTACATGTCCCCCACAGCATTCTCCTAGAGAAGC
>NW_009188156.1:0-9568 GCF_000690835.1 Fulmarus glacialis
TATATTTGAAACGACAGTTACAAATAACCCAGACAAACAAACAAACCTATTTTGCAATATGGCCTGGAAAGTGATAAGATTGTCGTGATCCTTAGATCCCTTGCACATTCATTTCACAGTGATAAGCCAGCTGCCAAGTGAGTTTAGATAAGCTTCATCCTTCTTGCATGCCAGGGTATTCCACAAAGCCGGAAGAGTTAAACTCTCAGCCATGATTTTCACCATGGCATTTCACAAGGTCTTTTGAGTATCCTGTGCTCAGGCAATGGAGGCAACTAGAAGAAAAAGACCAGGCCTTTGAATTGCGTTGGGAAACAATTCTACCAGAAAACAGTGCAGAAATTAAACAATTGCTCCTGATATTCTGTTGCTGAGGAAACATTGCACGCTGCTCTGTACTAGCTGGAGTTTCCTAAGCATTAATCAAGGCTAGGTATACTGACACGCTGTGGTTCAGTTGAAAGATAGTGAGGTTTTCAATACGATGAGACTGTGCCATCGTCTACCAAGAGAGTTGCCCAACTAACCAGTTAACAGAAGGGAGATGGAGTATAGGAGATGGAGTTTCCCATCCTTATTCATGGGATCTTCCCTCCAGGAAGGACTTGAACTGTTTTAGTAAATTGCAATGGACCCTGCCATCTACTTAAAGGTACAGAGTTTTGTGCTTTAGTTTTGTTGTACCTCACCTTTGAGATCCACCCTCACTAGAACAAAGTGCTGCTTGACTCATTGCTCTAATGAGCTCAAACTTTCCTTCCCAGTAGTAACATATTTTATTCTGTAGCTTTCTAAGAAAGAGAATAACTGGAAGAACTGCATGTTGTGAAATCTAACTGCTATGGATATATTCTAAAAAAATAGTTATTGGTACAACTGTGGCTGGTCATTTGATCCCACTCTAAAATGCTATTTTAAGGAAAAGCTTCAAAGTCAGAACCAACCACAATACCTCGACAGTGAAGTTTAGTGGAGGAATCTGATTCTTTCCCATGCTGCCAGGCACTGCTTAACATATGAGCAAAACTTAGCCATTCCTGACTATCTGAACTGCTTTTTCCTTTTTCTGTACTTAAAGGCAAAAAAAAAAAAAAATTCCAAGTAGTATTTGATACAGGAATTTTTTCCCTACCCCATTTAGTGTGCTCCTCTAGCTGCTCTGTGGTATGTCTTCCACATAAAATGACCTGATTTCATTCATAAGAGGACTGAATTTTTATTTTCTTTTATGAATAACTTCAGAGAAAAATATGTTTAACTTTCTGCTAAACTTTACTATTTGTTATAAATTCATTCCATTTAACACCCATTGTTTTTCTAAGTAATTTGATTTTAAGGGTATATATATACATATGTATGTGCATCTCCTTGTGTCTCTGATGGATTTCCAGCTTTAATAAGTGTATATTAAGACTAGAAAAACATTTGGATGAAGGATTGATAGTTTGGTCTTTATGCTGCATGTTTTTGCAGAACAAATCTGGCTTCAAGAGGTAAACGTTGCTTCTCTTTCAACTTACGATGGTGTTGTCTTCAACCATCCCTGCCGGCTGATGTTCTGAGAGGAAGGAATATATTCAGGTTCTTTCCTTCCATTCCTTTCCCTTCCAAACTAATGTTTGTGCAAAAAACTACAAGGATTTTCATTTTTATTATAGGCCCTCCCTTTTTTTAAAGAGCTGTCTGTCTTTCCAGCATGTTAATTGAACTACCACTTAGAAGACGTATAAAAGACGAGAATAAAAATTTTTCTGGCATTCGGGGCCTGTGATGTATCCATTCCTGATTAATGGTAGTGCCACACAGCACAGTGAGACAAGGCAACTTTTTGGTTCAATTTTAGTGTCTGTTTTGAACAATTTGTTCAAGATGGGAATTATTTCAAGTGTGTTGAATAAAACTTGCTGGAAAAACTTTATGATGATCAATACAATCAATAATACCTGTAGATATTCCTGAGTGAATCATGGTGAAGGCTGTCAAATATTTAGACAAACAAAACCCCCTCTGAAAATTACAAGGAAGAGGGGCTGGGGAGGCTCACAAAAGTCCTCTTCAGTGACAAGCCTGACAGTGGAAATCTGCTTGACAATCACCTAAATGGAAACCAGCCTGATCTCCCTCACGCTTCCCTTTACCACTTCCTCCATGCCTTTTCAGAATGGTCTAAAATAACTCTGTGGTAACACTTTGTCAGATAGTTTAAATCACTTGCATCACTTTTCTTTAGTGTTACAACAGTAAAGTTTTTCCCTATTTTTCCAAACACTCTTCACTGAACTGTAGAAAATTTGGCTGGGAAAAACCTTGACACTGTACCTAGCTCGTTCTTGGCAGATGCATTTTTCTTTTGCAACCTTCTTCAGTGTTCATGCGATTCTACCACCTTCTTAATCAACTTGTTCCTGTGCTTACCTACATTTAAGTTTTTACTAGTCCCCAAATGATACCTCATCTGCTGCAATCTAAGTTAATTACATCTTGTTTTTTCCACAGTGGTCATACAGATTAGATTATTCTACTACTCACTGCTGCAGCCTTCTGCATATTGGAAGACTGTTAAGTCTCCCTTCCCATCTTCACATCTTTAAACTAAAGAAATCCCGGTCCCTAAATATCCTGTTTTCTGGACCTTACATTCCTTAATTTCCATGAATTTTCTCCCAGCTGGTGAATTCCCCTGATTTATGGTAATGATGGGATGTCTTAGCCAAAAAAAAAAAAAAAAAAGGAAAAAAGGATACTGTTAAAAGGGGATGCTTCTTTTTTGGTTAATTGATTAAAAAGGGTACTGTTTGGGGAAAAAAAAAAAAATAGAACATATATAACATATAGAACTACAATCCATAAATTTGAATAAATTTGACATATGAATATTTGGAGACAAGATAACTGGTAGGAAGAAGTTTGTTAATTTAGTACTTTGTTGTCTTCACTACTTTTAAGACTTTTTCAATAGTCTATATTAATCTTTAAAAGTGTTTGCTAAACATACATTTAATTTCATAGGTAGATCTTTAACTAGCATTTAGCTCCCCATTGAGATCACTGATACTAGACTATTATAATTTATAGTAACCATTTATGGTTTGGAGGTTTTTTTTTAAATTTCGTCTTTTCACACAGATTTTTTGTCAGTTTGGAGAGGCTTCTAGTGTCATAGTAGGGCAAAGCTTTTGTTACTTCTCAGCTAGCTACAGAGAGAGATGTCCTGTCTAACCTTCTCCTTCCTTCAAAGAGGACTTACTGTCTTGGCTCCGGCTGGGACAGAGTTAACTTTCTTCCCAGTAGCCAGGGGGGTGTGCTGTGTTTCGGGTTTGGTGTGAGAGGAGCGTTGATGGCCCATTGATGCTTTGGCTGTTGCTGGGTGGTGCTTGCACCGGGGAGACTTTTGGTTTCTCTTTTCGGCCTCCCATGCCCTGCCACGCACAGGGGAAGCTGGGGGCGGAGGGGAGAACACAGCCAGGGTGGCTGACCCAGCTGACCAATGGGGTATTCTATACCATGTGACATCATGCTCAGTATAAAAACCAGGGGTGTGGGGGAGCTTGCCCCTGTTTGTGACACGCAGTCGGCGGTCGGTGAGCAGTTGCATTGTGTATTGCCTGCTTTGTATATTCTGTTATTGTTGTTGTTGTCATTGTTATTATTACTGTTCTACTTCATTTTATTTCAATTATTAAACTGTTTTTATCTCAACCCATGAGTTTTCCTACTTGTGCCCTCCCAATTCTCTCCCCCATCCCACCAGAGGGCGGGGGTGTGTGAGCGAGCGGCTGTGTGGGGTTTATTTGCTGGCTGGGGTTAAACCATGACAATTACCAAATCACATTACTGCTTAGATGAACCTGGAGAGAGAATACCAAAATTATTCCTGTCCTAGATCAGATGAACTTTTTCCAAAAGAACAAAACCACACCACAACTAACTTAGCCATGGGACAGACATCCTAGTATACAGGAAAATCAGCAACCTTGTGGCACTGAGACGTCCTGTCATCTTGGCAAGAACATTGGCAGGAAAACCTGTGATCTTCAGTCATCCCAATTTTTATAAAAGGCTCTTAGTTTCTAAGAATCAGCACAAGGTAGTAGCCTTCAACCTGCTAAGGCTTATCCGTGATGCAAGAATGGGCCCCAGGATCAGAAAAGGAGGGAAAAAAATGGATTAGCATGATCATATAACCTCTACCAATGCTGTTTTCTGGTCTGTAACAAGACCTTCTCTGATGTAAGATGAGATTCGAACAAACAAAGCCGAAGTCAGTGCTATATAAACACTTTCCCTTTTCACTAGGTTTTTTTTTTAAGACAGCGATGATGTGTTTTGGTTTTTAATTTCTTCAACCTCACATGTGTTCAGAGGATTGTGCAAAGAAAAAAAAAAAGTGACCCAAAGTCTACAGACCTGGATCTCAGTCAGACAGCTATGAGATCACAGAATCATAAAATCATAGAATATCTCAAGTTGGAAGGGACCCATAAGGGTCATCAAGTCCAACTCCCTACTCCTCACAGGACTACCAAACATTAACCATATGACTAAGAGTGTCATTTCAGACAGTCCTTGAACTCTGACAGGCTTGGTGCCGTGACCACTTCTGTGGGGAGCCTGCTCCAGTGACTGACCACCCTCTCAGTGAAGAACCTTTCCCTAATGTCCAATCTGAACTTCCCCTGACGCAGCTTCATTCCATTTCCTTGTGTCTTGTCGCTGGTCACCAGAGAGAGGAGATCAGCACCTCCCCCTCCGCTGCCCCCCTTGAGAAAGCTGTAGACTGCGAAGAGGTCACCTCTCAGCCTTCTCTTCTCCAAGCTGAACAAACCAAGTGACCTCAGCCGATCCTCCTAAGTCTTGCCCTCGAGACCTTTCACCATCTTGGTCACTCTCCTCTGGACACACTCCAATAGTTTGACGTCCTTCTTGTATTGAGGTGCCCAAAACTGCACACAGTACTCGAGGTGGGGCCGCAGCAGTGCAGTGCAGAGCGGGACAATCACCTCCCTTGACCGGCTGGCTGTGCTGTGCTTGATGCACCCCATGACACGGTTGGCCCTTTTGGCTGCCAGGGCATGCTGTTGACTCATGTTCAACTTGCCATCCACCCAAACCCCCACATCTCTTTCCGCGGGACTGCTCTCCAGCCTCTCATCCCCCAATTTGTATGTATAAGCGGGATTACCCCGTCCCAGGTGGAGAATATGGCACTTGCTCTTGTTAAATTTCATAAGGCTGGTGATTGCCCAGCTCTCTAGTCTATCCAGATCTCTTTGTGTGGTCTCTCTACCCTCGAGGGAGTCCACAGCTCCTCCTAATTTAGTATCATCGGCAAACATACTTACTATACATTTGACTCCTACATCCAGATCATTTATAAAAACATTGAAGAGCACTGGCCCTAAAATTGAGCCCTGGGGAACCCCACTAGTGACTGACTGCCAGCCTGATGTAACCCCATTTACTAAATCTCGATTTACACCCATAAATACAGCTCCAATAAAACAAGGATATCTGTGCCCAGTATTGGGAGCCAGAATACACTTCATCTGCATAAACCTGTATCTTTCCCTTACCACCAGAAGCCCAATGTGTTCAAGTGTTTGGTCCTCACAGAAAAAAATGCTCCATTTTGTTCCTTGTGACTTTCCCAGGAAAATTACGTAAGTTCTCACCTTCTGCAGATATCATAGGAAGCCCCTTGGGCCCCTGACCTTCATGCTTTTATCACAGAGATTCAATCCTGATACTGCAGGAGTCAATGGAAGGACTCTCCTCTACTCCAGCAGTGTAAAATCAAAAAAGGTGGTGATTTATTCTGCGGCTACACTACCTCCAACCAGAGGCAGAGCCTCGTGCCTCAGTCTTCTCATACCCTAGGAAGCTAAGAAAGTGCCCTTTGCCTTTCTGGCCCTGTGGCAAGACCATTCAAGCTGGAATTTTCATTCATAGATGTACTTAAGCATTAAGACACAACCAACCTGTCCACCATCCTAAGCTGCCCATTATTTATATTTGATATCTTGTTTCTCAAGTGGTAGAAATGGAATGAAACAGAACCTTGTTTCCGACTGTGGCAGGAAAAGCAGTAGGTGGCACAAAAAGTGTACAATATGAATACCTGAATTTTGCAAATTAATCTTCAGATGTGGTTTTCATTTTCATGGAAAGGTGAATGTATAAGTAATAATGCAGGAGTGGAAGGCTGCCATAGCAATGGAGAAAAGAAATCAACAAGTTTTAGCCCTGAATGACAGAATATTATGTTCACAGAATCAGTTAGGATTTCATGGACATCTTATTGTCTGACACTATAAAGCATATCATTCTTTTATCATTTTTGTCTGTCAGTCCTTTAAATATATTCAAACTACACTGCAAAGCTAATTTCTCAACACCACACACACATTATTTAAGCATCCTGCTCACATAAACATATCCTATGCAGAATAAAGAAAAGTCACATAGTAAGTAGTCCATTTTTAGAGAAAAGTTGTCCTTTTCTGGAAAGCTGGAAAAGCTGGGCTGTTCATCCTGCCTTTGATGTCATGCATCTATCTGTAAAACCAAAAGACTTAATACCTTCCATATCTGTGATAAAGCTGTATTTATGGACTGTTTTAAAACACGTAATTTCTCAAATATACAAGATAAAATTATGCATACCGAATAACAACAACATATTCCAAATCAAACCTGGTCTAAGTAGATACTCAAAATATAGGACAAAAGAAAAAGGAAGAGTACATATGTACTGGCTGGGATGGAGTTATAGCAGCCTGTATAGTGCCGTGCTTTGCATTTGTGGCTAGAACAGTATTGACGACACACCAGTGTTTTGGCTATTGCTAAGCAGTGCTTGCACAGCATCAAGGCTTTCTCTCCACCAGTCCCCACTACCACCAAAGGCTAGTAGGGTGGGAGTAGGCAAGAATTTGGGAGGGGACAGAGCCAGGACAGCTGACCCCAACTGACCAGAGGGATATCCTGTACCATGTGATGCTGTGTTCAGCAATAAAAGCTGGGGAAAATAGGGAGGAGGGAGTGACATTTGTGGTTATGGTGCTGGTCTTCCCAAGCAACTACTATGCGTGCTGACGCCCTGGTTCCCAGGGAGTGGATGGACATCTGCCTGCCAATGGGAAGTAGTGAATAAATTCATCGTTTTGCTTTGTTACCGTATGCAGCTTTTGCTTTTCTAGTTAAACTGCCTTTATCTCAGCGCACGAGTTTTTCCATCTCGTTTTCTCCTGCTGACCTCTTAAGGAAGGGGAGTGAGACAGCAGCTGGGTGGGCATCTGCCAGCCAGCCAAGGTCAACCCACAACAGTGTATTACCATTCAATCCCATTTATCCTTTTTATGCACTCCTTGGAAGAGAAATTGTATTTGTAACTCCTAAAACTAATGTTGTATTGAAAAATAACGTACCATGCTTAATACAACACAGTACCATTGGGAGAACAAACTTAGGATAAAGAAGCAAGAGATTTGATACATAGATTATCACATCACCTGAACTGCTATTTATTTTCTGGGTCATTACAGTAATTATACATTAGTAGTAGTCCTTGACAGTTTTCTAGGTAGAAGGATGGGAATTCAGTAGAACAGGATTTATTTGAAAGTTTTGGAATCTTTCACTTTGAACACTGAATTAATTTGAACTGACAAAATAGGAACAGGAGTTCTGCAGTAAATGCAAATCCTTCCATCCTGATGGATTTCTGGTATGATTATAAAATCTGTTCCCAGGTAATGATGTGTGTAGTTTCTTAATTTACTGTTGTTGCAATACGTATGAGTTGACCTAAATATAACTGCACAACAGTAATAGTACTGAGATTAGATTAGACCATGCAGCATTGATGTGTTTGGTAAGTTAAATATGCAAGTGAATCAATATTTAACATTGTGTACTTTTCCTTTACATGATGTCTTTTCAAGTGCAACAGTAGAAAACATGAAAACCAGGTATTTTTGTATTCAGAAATAAATAATTTCCTAGAATCTTACCAGAAGCAGCTATATTTTTTATATAATTTTTGGTCTTCTTATTTGCAACATTAAAAAGAGAAGTGATGGTGACCTCCATAATGAGGTTGTCCATTATTTCCAAAATAGATGTAATTGCACCTAAGCAGAGATTACTGTATCTTGGAACAAATATTTGCAAATTATGCATATCAACCTTCACAATCACATTAAATATCTAAAAGCTAATTAACAATCTATTCATTACAGATAAACAAGACTAATCCAATCCAAAAAAAAGGTATGTCTAGTTTTGTGACCATCTTGAATTCCTCTCTTAGGCATCCTACCTGGAGTGAACTGATCATAATTAGGTCAAGATACTTAATGTTTTTTGCAGTGTTACATGCTCTTACAAATATTTGCTCTGGGATGCAAGCATTTGTTCTTTCCTTTAAATTCAGCACAGTGTAATAAAAGGCACAATGGTGAATGTATATATATCCAAACTATTCACTGAAAAGATGTTTTTTCATTCTTCACTTCATGCAATTTTGGAGTTAAATGAACCAGATGCAGAGCTGATGTCAAAAGGAGCGGTCCAACCATTTATTTTTCTTTTTAAACCCCCCCTTGCCAGTATGCTGATCCAAATAAAAAATCCCATTTTGTATTTTGTACAGATATGTTTTCAATGGAAAGGCAGCTCCAACCCACCACACAACTTCATTGTCACTAGAGCCAACACAGGGTAATCAGTAGGAGTGCATATCAAAAGGGCAAAAGAAGGCAGGACCAGTTGGCAACAGCACAGCTTCAGCTTAATTTGAATCAGTCATGAAGCATCCCCAGAGAAAGAAAGAGGTGAATAGGATACTTCCCACTCTTTTTTTACTTCCTTTCAAGCTCAGCTTAATTTTTGACTGCCTACCAAAGGGGTAGCCTGTAGACTTCTCATGTCTATTGAGGTTACAGATAGTGCCTGGACATCCTGAGTGTAGGAGTTCCTGTGATTTCATTAATCATGAACTCTGGTCATTGTGCAAGCACTTTCCAGGCCTTTGTGCTCTTCCCGAGAAAATGGAGTATGGGCTGAATCCAAACACTCTCCAGTCCTCCTCACTACATTTTTACAGAGTAAGTTACTGAAATTATTACTTTTCTTTATAGGTTTCTTTATCATGTTATCATCAGACAACTCTGCATCCAAAAATGGAATTCAAGTAACAATATTGAGACCTTGGTTTTTCCACATAAACCCAGCTTGTCATATTATAGATGCCCATATTATAGATAGATTGTTCCTTAGAATTACTCCCATCTTGATGGTTGAGTCACAAAATTAACTCTCCAAGATTCAATAGCAGTGCAAGACTCTGCAATTATTTTACTTCGAAAAAAAGGCACAAAAAATAACTGTGAACTGACCCAATTATTTCTCATTAACCCATTTATAAGAGTAGTTCTCTGTTCCAGGGTTGTGAAGATTACTTTTCTGGAACATGTCGTGGTTTAACCCCATGCAGCTGCTCACTCAACCTCTCACCCCCCTTCCAGTGGGATGGGGGTGAGAATCGAGAGGGCACAAGTAGGAAAAC
>NW_009188157.1:0-13316 GCF_000690835.1 Fulmarus glacialis
AAACCTTGCCACACAAACCCAATACACTTGGAAGGGAGTAAATATGAAGAACACAAATTACTTAATATAATTAAACAAGTAAAAACAACAGAGAAAAGAGTGCAGTAGATGAGCGTTGTCCTTGTCCCTATTATTACAAGATTTGCAAAGGCACTTAACTCACTTCTTTTTAAAAAAAATGTAGTACTGAGAATTCTAGTATTAAAAACATAGATAAACCAAAAAAAAGGAATTTTTTATTAGATCTTAAAATATTATGTGGATGTAATTCAGAAGTTACACAACTAAGAGACACCATACACCTTGAAAAACTTGTGTTGAGAGAACACTTTTCTTATTACCCAAATTTCTCAGTAATGTACCATCAAGAGCTAGAATGAGATCCTCTCTCCTCCATGTGTAATGACAATGGAACTCGGACATCATCTCCAGTATTTCCCTGTAAGTCCCATGACCAATGTGGGCAGGGCAGAGGACACAATCAAATTGTGGTCCAAACGCAGCAGATCTGTCTCACAAGTGTAGATCACGCAGGCAAGATTGCTTGCTTAAATTACAGCTAAAAGCCTCAAGCAAAAACAGGTTAAAGCAAGATATAACACCAAGGAACTGAAAATCAGAAGAGACAGAACATCATTCCCATTTTACAGTCTGAAGACAGAGCGATTAAATTGTTTGCGGTCAAATGAGGGCAGAGAGGACACCTTTGGCAGAGGTTGAAATATAATCACAGATCACTTTCTTTACCATTAGATTAGCCTTTCCTCCTGGCTTTTGCTTAAACCCATTTGACAGCAACTGACTCAATTATTCTTTGTGATTAATTTCCTGGATATGTAGCCTTATTTTCTTGTTTGTACACTGTTTTCAGACCAATCCCAGTGTCTATAAATGCATTTTTTATTAGTATTACATGAATAGTTTTGTTGAATAATGTTGAGGGAGTAGATGATAATTTAGTATGAGCTAATTAACAAAAAGTATGAGCTATCAACCCAGCACAAAATACAGTGTTGCCTTCTTACTGGGGAAGTTCATTTTGAAATGTTAAAACTAAATGAAAGGCAAAGAATAAATACTTCCATTTTGTATGGATCCCTTACTTTACATATGTCTTTAGATATGCACATATGCACATAAACATCACTGTCTATTCATCAAATATATGAGAATCTATCCCTTTATTGTCCCAGCTGCTCAAAACATGTGGCTAGCAGATTCTTATTTAAACAAGGTCATATTGCAGAGCTGTACAGCATAGCAGCTGATGGGTGTGCAAAAACATGGTGGTGGAACGAGTAGTTTGCACTAGCACTTATACCAACTTGATAGGTTCAAGTTTCCCAGGATAACCCGCAGTAATACTTTGTTCTCTTTGAGGATCTTTGAAAAATACAAAAGGGCACCTGACTTGGATAAATGTCTTGCACATTTAAGGTTCCTGCCAGCTAAGGATGTATCCATGGAATATTTGATCATCAAACACAAAGCTGGATGGACAAAAATATTTATATTCTTTATCCTGCTATAAGAAAAAAAAAGATTACAGGGCAAGAATTAATCTGATTGAGGTTATCCTAAATGAGACTTCTATTAATTTCTTTACACAGGAGGCTGATAGCACTAATTTGTTGTAGTCACCTGTAAGGTTGTAGGGGTACACACCTTGGCAAGGTGTCACCATGCTGTTGTAAAGGCCTTTTCATCATTTCCGGTGCAAAGCTTTTCCTTCCTGACTTCTTCCCTTCCTGCATGCCCTCCAGCCTTTCAACCTTTCCTTCCTGCCTTAACACCTTCTTTCTCTCTTTCTTTCTTTTCCTTTTATTTCCTTCCTTCCTTCCTTCATTCTTTCCTTCCTCCCTTCCCTCCTTCCCTCTTCTCTCCCTCCCTATATCCCTCTTTCCTCTTTTTTCCATCTTTCCTATCTTTTTTCCTCCTTCTTTCCTTCTTTCTTTCCTTCTTTCCTTCTTTCCTTCTTTCTTTCTTTCTTTCTTTCATCAGCAGCAGGGAATTTCAGAATCTGTGGGAGTTGCTGGTGCCAGCTCTATCTAAGTGTGGACGGTGTTTGCACCAACTGAACGTGCCTGTCATGCCAGTTAGGAGAGGGAGTGCATCCAGCCCACTCAGTTCAGTTCTAAAGGGAAAGGAGGTCTCCACAGTGTGGGCAAATAGTTACTCGGGCTGAATCCTACCCAGATCCTCAATTAACTAGCAGCAGCTTCAGGACATTAAATTTACTTGCCACCTACGACAAAAAAGCAAAGCTGCAGTGAGCAAGACTGCACAGTTCTTGCACATCACTATCAGAGAGTCTGGGTGCTGGTGCTGTTTAGTGAGTAAGCGGGTACAGATCCCAGTGTTGTGCTATTTCTTGTCATTTTTATAACAGGACCTTCCCCTCTCTTTGTAGGTTCCTGGATGTTGTGCAGAATCAATCTCTTCCATCTTGTTAAAGGAGCTGTGTAGTCTACCGTGGACAATGGATCCTGCTCCACCTTTCCTGCTACATGCTGCAGTTTTCAGGCTGCTCCAGTCAAGCAAATAATGCATCGCTTGTTACAAGGACTTTCTTTTTCCTCAGTTTCTTGCCTGGCAGCTGTCCCGGCAGATTTTGGGGGGTCAACAGCACTATCTAGTAGCAGTTTTGTAACCTCTGCAATGTAAAGCAATTTACTTCACACTGTTCTGCAAAAGATGTTGGGGAATTTCCATCTATAATGAAAAAAAAAAAAAAGGAGTCTGGGGAGGACAAAGAAGCCACCAGGTCAATGTAATCATCAACAGGTCAATATAAAATACCTAAACCACAAAACTCACTGTTCAAGCTAGCAGAGAACAGATACCTTCCAAGCTTACCAGGAAGACATACTGAAGCACAGATCAAAACACGTTCATAAACCTATGAGGTTTTTGAAATTGTGAGGATGACCCTAAGGTATAGCCATTGAATCCACTGTGATCCAAAGAGTAATATCTGAAATACCACAATGGATAAGTTAAGATGGCTTTTTGAATAAATCAGGAAGAATTTTGAAAAACATTTGTAAAATCAAGAAGTTTCAAAAAAAGTTGCAAGGATGTAGTTTTAAGAAATAGCAAAGATTTTTTTTTTTTTTTTTTAATAAAATTTTTGCTTGGGGCATCATGTGGGCATAAAACAGGTAAATCCATTAAAAAAAAAAAAAAAGGCTTTTGGGAGTGTATGATCACTGCCAAATATCTTGGTGTTTGTACTATTTTTGGCTGTATGATTGTCGTGGTTTAACCTGGCAGGCAGCCAAATACCACGCAGCCGCTCACTCACTCCCCGCCCCACCCCCAGAGGGACGGGGAGAGAATCAGAAGGGTAAGAGTGAGAAAAACTCGTGAGTTGAGATAAAGACAGTTTAATAGAACAGAAAAGGGAAAATAATAATGATAATGATAAAATATACAAAATGAGTGATGCACAATGCAATTGCTCCCCACCCGCACTGACCGATAACCAGGTAGCAATCGGTACTTCCTGGATCACGCCTACCATTCATACACTGAGCATGACGTCACATGGTATGGAATACCCCATTGGCCAGCTGGGCTGGCTGTCCTGATTATGTTCCCTCCCATCTTGTGTACCTAGCTCAGTCAGCAGGCATGGGAGCTGTCCTTGGACTAGGAGGGCACTTAGCAACAGCTGAAAACATCAGTGTGTTATCAACATTCTCCTCATACTAAATCCAAAACACAGCACTAGGAAGAAATTTAACCCTATCCCAGCCGAAACCAGGACAATGATGGAAGATTCATTCCAGTTATATATATCATCATCTATCTGTTTGATTTTAAACCCCCAAAATAAGAAGTGGGTTTCAGCACCAGCAGCTGAGAAGAAACTACTTCACAGTAGAAGGAAACAGAAAAAAAAGTCCTTACGCATTTTTTTTTTTGTTTTATTAAATCTCTCTAGTACCTCTTCAGGGGAACAAACAAAATCTTCATTGCATATCATAAGCTATTGGTGAAGCTACTGAGAACAAAGATAGGCATTTCATTGCTGATAGTAACCAGAATACATAACTGATGCTGTATTTAATTTTAAAGGTAATTATATATGTGTACAGACCTGGTTCTACTTATGCACAGGAAAATATTTAAGAGGAAAATTATTGCTGTGTCCCCATTTGATGCCTTTCCCAGAACAGCTAACAACTCCAGAAACAAAATTCCATTTGCTAAATAATTACGAACTTTAGGGATGGTTACATTAAATAACCAAAAAGCAATTCAGACCTTTCTAATTCAGGAAACTGAAGCTGTCTTTAAAGAATAGCTGTCTCCTATGGGGAAAAGGTAGTAATGAAATTATATCATTAGCACAAAGATTAATATGATTTCAAGAAGATATTCTTGGCCACCAGCTTAATATAAAGACATAGAACTGGAAAGTAATCATCTGACTCCAGAAATAACTACTGGCTTTGTCAGAAACTATACCGTGTCAGCCATGGAATTGAATGACAAAGTCCTGGAGAAAGCTAAATGCAGAAACAAAAAAGATACGTATTTAGTAGTGGCTGATGATTGCTCTCCATGGCCAGAAATGATATGCTTGACAACAATCTGATGTAGAAAAAGCAATTTTTTAAGGGATTTGTAAAACACATTTCCTTCAGGTTACCTGGTGAGTTTGTTTCAGCTAAATGCTCAAAGTTTATTTCTGAGGCGTTCTCAACATTACTACAGTAATATTTAGTCAAACATTGGGGCAGCTACCTACCACGCACCAGAAAACGCACGGGCAGAACAGTCTGTACAGCAATAGTGAAAAAGGAGAAAACCTTGCTGTTTGTACATAGGCCAGCTCCTCATTATTATTGCAAAGACTGGAGGGTATATATCCCTAAATTTTGTTTTACTGTATAGGTTAAACAGTGCTTGTTCATAATTATAAGAAAAAGAAATAGGAAGAGGATAGGGGAAAGGAGGAATTTAAATCTTTAGTACATTTCAGAGAAGTCAAAGAAGAAGTGATTAAGAGACCCAATATTCACCAGATTTTAAATAAAAGCTCAATA
Source organism: Fulmarus glacialis (assembly GCF_000690835.1). NCBI lineage: Eukaryota > Metazoa > Chordata > Aves > Procellariiformes > Procellariidae > Fulmarus > Fulmarus glacialis. The sequence goes on from NW_009188157.1 coordinate 5,055, forward strand.
TGGGTGCTGCTTCCACCTTTGAAGTTAAATGGTTACGGTTTTCAAAGACAAAAGTTCTTTCCAAGGAAATGCTGTCCAACTGGTAGTAGTAAGGGTTGAAAGAAAAAAAAACCAGTTGTTCTTCCTGAAAGAGCAGCACTAATGAAAACAGGTTCTTGGAACGTGTATAAGAGTAACCATGTGATTACTGGGGTTTTAGTGGTTATGTCTGAAGAATGTTTTAATGGTTATATTTAAGGAGCATTTGTGAAATGGTATGATACGTGAGAAAGCTTAGTTATTGCTTTACATCTTACACAGCTACTAATGTTGTACTTGTAGACAATTGAGCTCTACAAAACTATATGATCAGGAGAATTTATTTACTTTCTGATATCTTTGAACATTCTTGAAACATTTAAAGTTTGTTTGGTTTTTTTTTTCCCTAAATTTTATTTTGTATAAACACAAATATGGAAGTCACTGCTCTGCATTCCAAGCAAGTAAAATGTTATTTTGTTGCTTTATTATGTCACTGCTTCTCTGCATATTGCAAAACCATAACACTATGTAGAGTAACTTACCTTTATTTATGACATCATGGGCTTGCTGTTAATTCGTCCAACAGAGAAGTTGGTAAATAAGGTACTTAGCTATCTGCCCTCCTTATAGATTTATCAGCCTTATTTAAGGCAATTGAGCTGCAAAGCTGGGAGTTACTTCTACAGACACCTGCTCCGTTCAAAATGAGACGTACAAGTTAAAATTCTCAAAGAAGCCAACTTGTGGGTTTGAAATGCATGGCACTCATGAACTTTATGGGAAAATGCACAGCTACACTATAATTTTTTTGAAAGGTGAAAGCAGAAACTTGTGCATATGATAAGATAGTGTTAGAAGAGCCTTCATATTAGATTTTTGTCTGGGCCTTTGAAGTCAAATTCAGTCTGATCTTTACCTCTAAGTCAGATTTATATTTACCTTTTACACATTCATTTTTTCCCAGCTGTTTTTCAAATATCATCACTTGCTTTTAACCCATCCAAGAGGGGTGTGTGTGTATGTATGAGTGAGACAAGCTATTAGTCTGATCTACAAAGACTGTTACATCTGGAGGAAAAAAAAAGGGAAAAAAAAAAAAAAAAAGCAGTTTCATTTGGTCTGGGTGATTTTCTGTTAGTTTTCTTGAACACGTTAACACTGGTTCTCTTGGAAAGGGCTCAGGCATTCCCTTTAACTGTGTTGTTACCAAACAAATTGTTTTCGAGAAGTTTAAGAGAGTCCTGCTGGGAAGAAGAAAAGCACACAAAATAAAAACAAGCCAAACCAAAACAAAACAAAACCGTGCTTAATTTCCAGCATTTTCATCTTGAGAAGGCTGTCAGATATTTCACCTAATCATTTAACAAAGTGCCTTCATAAATGTTCTGTGTAACAGAGTTGAGCTGATGGTGCTGTGGGAGTCTTAAATCAGGTTTTCTTTGTTTTAGTTGGTCTGAATTGGTGCCTAGATGTTATTAGAGTCTAGTTCCTTGTGTGTTATAAACAAAGATTAGAGCTGTGCAAAACTCAGCCTTCACAGCATTTATATAAAGATTTTCTTTGCTTTCCTTTTTTTTGGATTCTCTGCTTCCCCAGATTTGCTTTCTGTCTGACATTTCAATTAGGCTACCAGTGGTAGGATAATCACTATAGCTGGGAAAAAGGACCCTTTCACCCCCTTAGTGGTCAACAGTGTATTCAAGACTATAAATACAGAAACTATAGGCATCAGAGACGACTGAACCAAGTCTCATGCACTTCAGCTATGGAAATGACATGGCCACTGAGAACTTGTAGATGACTGTATCAACTGCTTTGGACATCCAAGAGATACAGGTATAATCACATTTCCCAGGCCTATTAGGTCTATTTGGAAATTTTCAGTATAGACCGGGTGGGGTTTTTCTTTTTCCAGAAAATTGTGTTTTTCAAGAATTGTGTTTTTGTTGGTCAGAAGTGTGACTTTCCTTCAAAATCTCCAACTTTTCATCAAAGCACACCCAGATCATCTAACCTGATAAATTTTGGGGAAAGAAAAAAATTGTCCTGGGAGGAGAAGGAGAGGTTGACAGATAATGAAATATTTTCCTCAGAAAATTAAGATTAAGGGAAAAAAATTAAAATATTCCCTTTCTCACTCATCTCTTGCTGACATATTGGAGTATAATTCCCAGCTTATTCTCTCTCCATATCCCTGGATCTCATTTATTTGCAGCGGTGCCCTGCAGATGGCCTCCAGTTCTGGGACTCCTGCATCCAAAGCAAAGACCAGTGGATTGGCCTGATTTGTGTCTGCTCAGACTCACCCGGTTCTGAGAGAAGTAAACCCACAGTAGGAGAAAGAGACTGTGGTTTTATATCACAGATAAAATTTCAGATACTTGCAAGCCCCTTCTTCAAAGAATCACGCTAGAAAGTGTACTCTTCAGGTCCTGCCTGGAAAGGTGTCTTTCACAAAGCCCTTTATATTCCCATCACCTGGTGGATGGTATCTCATCCAATGGGAGAGAATAAATTTGGGAGGTCTGGGGAGACTGGATATATTAGTGCTATATGACACCTTTATTCTTATCTAGATCTGAAGAAAAGAGAGACTGCGATATCCTTTGAAGTAATACTGTCAAGATTTAGGAAAAGGTATTTATAAAAAAGTTAAATTTGTTGGAGCAGGGACCATATGTTTGATGTATGTTTACGGAGCACCTACTATGATGAGCTGCCTGTCTGCTGCTTAATATCTTGCATTCTTGTGATTTTAATAGCAGTTAATTGTAATAATTTGTACCTTATCTGAAAACTGAGATGCCTGGGGAATTTAGTTAGGGGAAGAAGCTAAAGCAAATTAAAACAACAGCAACAGCAAAACACAAACAACTATAGGAGGAAAAATTGGGAAGCTCAGTTCATCAGAAATTCTCCCCTGAGAAGCACAGTTGTTTTGTTTTTTTTTTTTTTTTAATGAAAGGACAAATGCAAACCCACAATGGAAATGTAATGGACTTAGAAAATAGGCGATATTGGGATGAAACTATCTTTCCAGTTGCATTGCCATAAAGCAAAGGAAATCAGCTGACCTTAATTGACAAGAATAACACTTCATATCTCATTTTTTGCAAATAACACATTTTGCCAGCACAAATTTCCAGAATTTACGTGCATACATATGTTTGTACTACCTAGATAGATAGAAAGGTAGATATATATTGTACTAATTGGTTAAGTTAAGAAAATGCCTTGTGTCGGGAAAAGAAGCTTTACACCTCTTAAACTCCTTTATCTTTACTGTGGTCATATCTCCACAGCCTTCAGTAATGTTTGAAAATACAAGGTCGTATTCACTGCTCCCTGAAATCAATGAGAGCCATCTTCAATTACAGTAAAAATTACCTTCACAGGCCACTTGCCATTTAAAACTTAGAGGTTTTATAATAACAAAGCTGAGGCAAAATCTTTCTCTCACATAAAACAGTTTCAGAGAAAGAAAAGAAGAAGGCGGGGGGGGGAAAGGGTATTTCCGGGTTGGATTTTAGATTTTCCTCCCAAACCCTAATGCAAAAAAAATTAATGAAAAGAAAACCACAAAATAGTTAAAATTTCCAGTGGAAACACAAGCCATGTTATTTTATCATCTCTAGTGCCATTGATTTAAATGTCTATCTGTGTGTCATTATTTATTTTGAAGTAAATGGATGGAAAGTGTGAAGCATCCAACTGAGACTACAAATGTTGGTCCAAGTTCTGTTTAGTCATACCAACCAGTTTATCCGAGAACAAGTTTGAGAACTTTTTGAGAGAGAAAAAATGGCAGTTTTACATGCATTTACAGTGCATGTGAAAAAAAAGTTTTTACTTTGCAGATTTTTTGTATTGCCTTGAGCAGGTTACTTACTATTTTTGTCATTTCTGATTAAAACAGCAATTCCAGCATTTTCCAGTTCTAAAAGTGTTGGGGGCAAGTAGTTGAATTAGTAAGGTTTCCAATTCAGTAGAAGTTTTGCTTTTGATTCAATTGTAATTAGAATAATCCTAATTCAATTCCCATTTGAGTCCAACTAAACTTCACAATAATAGTTTGGGTTTAGTTCCAATATAAGAAAAAATATTGTTTATTGGTCTGAACTCTTTCTGATTCCCTAGCTGTGAGGAACAGTGTATCAAAGACTTTGAAACACTGAGGGATTGTGGCAGGAACGAGACCTCATGAGTTCTGAAAATAACCAAATAGTTGTTTTCCCTGAGCAGTGTCAATGCAGGACGAATTGAAATGTCAGTGCAATATGAATTTAAGGACAGATCCTTAAAGCAGGACTATAGGGAGCACATAAGACTAGAACTAGGCTTATAAATTGGTGCATGTTATCAGGAAGGCAGCAGAAAAACTTTGTTTAGATTCCTTAAATTCAAGTAGAGCTGAAAGAGCGATTGACCAGCTCCCAAAAGCACCTGATAAATAAAATGGGGCAAAACCAACAACAACAACAACAAAACCCACCCACCTTTCTCAGCCATCAGAAGCACATCAGAAACAAAAGAACAGTCATGATTCGGTCCAGCAAAGGCAGCCTTTTTTTTATACGTACACTGTCCACTATAATATCATATAAAACATTCACATATACATTTAGGCATTCTGAGGAACACTGTTGAATTTAAACTGATTTGGGCAGCTGGTATTAAAATGTTGCTAAAATGCTATCATTTCTTTGGTTAATAGATTCTTTTAAAGGCTCCTGCCTGCCCGTGGAAAAGAGGTCAATTTAGAAATTGAAGCAAATAATAAACAACAGAGTGAAATCATAGTTGGCTTAATGAACATTTCAGAGATGATACTTTATTACAATGGATCTAGTTCTCATTATTTTCTCTACAGGTACTGTTATTCTTGAATAAGCAACCTTTAATTAAGCCTTCCCAGGCTTTTGAAGGAGGATGCCCTCTCCCTCCCTTTGTTTAAAGGATTGTAATTCCATTATAGCCTAATGCATGTAGTGATTACAGTCACTTTAAAAATCCTACGTAAAACACTTACTATACACTTGGTGACTTGAATGATGGTCATTTAAATCCAGAGCATATGTTTTTTTAGTTCTTTGAATACCTGAGACAGTTCAAGTGCAACAGACAAATTTAAACTAGTATCTTATATTGTCATTACTCATGGTGACTTATTTCAACAGATGACTTTTTTTTTTACAGTGGTTCCCAGCCTACCAGGCATTTCTGAATGACATCAGAAACTCAGACCTAGACTTTGTAACTGCGGCTGCAGATTTTGATGAGAGTGATTTGGAACAGATTTTTCAACCGTCTTTCAAAAAAGCTGCTTAATTACATTCCAAGTATCTGCCAAATAGGTGGTTGAGGGTCTAACTCCAGGCTCTGCTCTTGTGCAGACTTCTAATACACTGCTGGGGCAAGCCGTTGTGCTGTGTTCCCAATCTCCAGTTAATGGCTCTGTTCTGTTTCATTCCTTTTTGGAGACAAAACCCGTTAACTTTATTAGGTTTATTGTTATTGCTATTGTGCTAACAAGGACCAATAAACCTTCAGTTTTAGCACTGTGCAAGACAAATAGGTCAAATCATGACAGAGGGTGGTAACCCTTTTTTATGTCTATACATGGCTAGAGGAGTGAAAGAAATGCTTTCCATAGGCATCCCTCATGCTATGTAATTTGATTAGCAGGTGAAACATGTCCCTGAAGGTGCCGCAATGACATAGCCAACATGACATCATGTAAAAGCCAATCCTCCTTTCTCTCTCTGTCCTGTGTCAAAAGAGATGGGCTTATGTATAAAGAACATTTCTCTGTGTGAAAGAAAGACATTCTCTTGGCCAGCGACTTATGAGGTCCCATAGCTTTTCTTCCCCGCCCCCCCCCCCCAAAAAAAAAAGAAAGTATATTCTTGTCAACTTATCAAAATGAAGAGAGTTCATACAATTTGCAAAGCACAAGGAATGTTCTGGTCTTGTTCAATCACTCTCATCTTCCACGCTCTCCCTGAGGTGTGCGTGATAGAGGCAACCATCCCAGTTTTCCCTTGGAAAGGAGGGGGAACAAGACTCACAAACGGACGTGGTTGCTCTAGGGCCTGAACTGCAGGTTTCGGAAGCTGCAACTCATTCTGTGAGGCATCAAAGCCTGTTGTCACATACTTTTTAAGCACTAAAATTTCCTCTGTCTGAGGTATTATTCAAAATGTCCTTTTTGGGGCTCAAGTTAAAAAACATCATAATGTCTAGACTGTGGGTATGTGGCCCAGCAAAATGTTTCTTGCAGACTATGCATTTACTCTTGCTTTTGACTGTATAAAGAGCTTGGTTATTTCTGGAGGAAAACTCATTGGTTTTACATGTTGATTAAGGAGCTATTTAAAGAGGTTGTTTTTAATTGTTTCTGATGTGTAGCATGTTATACCTTTTACAAGTGGAAATGTCAGTACCTGTAAAGAGAATACAAGTCTGATAGGTCACTTTTCTCTGCAACCTCTTGAAGGCTGTAAGGCTCTCAGACATAGAATTCCACAAATCAAATTTTGAAAACCACTGTGCTAGGTCCAGCTAATAAAAAGAAGCAAACCAACCCCTGGGTGCATGTGTTTAGAGCACAGTGATTGAACCACTTATTTAGAAAGTAGGAGAATTGAGTTATAAACCACTCATAGGCTCCCACTCTGACCACCAGGCTAAGAAATGGCACAGTCCTGAAATAACCTTATTTCAGTGCAGGAAACAGTATAAGACTGATAGAGAGAAAAAGAAAAAAAGAAGCGTCAACCTGAAGGTCACAGAGGAAGACTTGCACCGTTAGTAGGGGAAAAAGAAAAAAAGAAGCATCAACCTGAAGCTCACAGAGGAAGACTTGCACCGTTAGTAGGAGACTAGTTTACTGTTTTGATGAATAACAAAACTGTTCTTCAGAAGAACCATACACAAAGAAACGGGATCTTCCTGAAGCAGAGGAACAAGTTAGCTGCCTTGCAAAAACAAAAGCTACATAAACAACTGTCCTTGAAGACCAACTGTCCTTCAAGAGAAGAAAAATGAGTACAGGAGGAACATGCAAGAATAAAACTATGCTGTTCTCTTTGCACTGCTGGGACAGAAGCTAAGTCACTGGCTGCTGTGTTCTAGGAGCCATAGAAACTGTTAGTGATCTTGCGTGGGGGAATCTAATATATCTATGTGGTTTCCTCCTTCAAAAAGATTGAAGATGAGGGTGGATAGCATGTATACAGACTAGATATGTGACAACATGGTGCCTGTGTGGGTGATTGCAAACAGTCACTGAGGCAAAAAGAACAGACTTCTTCACAAGAAAGCCCAGAAGAAGGGGTTGCAGCCTTTCTTACTGAGGTGAGTCAGCCCAGAATAAATGTGATTGATAAGAGTTGTGGATAAATAAAATAGCTTCTGTGTTGCAGAGCCAGCTTGAGTATATCTTTGCAGCTCTTCATTGTGCCATATATCTACCAATTCCAACACAGGTTAAAAGAAAATAGGTTGCGCTCTGGCCAGCACCCTCAGAATGGGTTAATTTATGTTATGTGTTCTTCACTTGTAAATATTTTGAAGAGCTCCAGAAAAAGACTTTGCTGCATTTGTTCCATACTCCTACCACTGTTGTGCTTGACTGCAGTGCATTCAAGCATACTATAGGTTTTTTAAAAGCCGGAGAATAAGCTATAGCTCAAACATATACGAGGCAACCAGGGAACTGCTCAGACAAAAATGTTCAGGTAGCTATTCCAAATTCAGAGGTGCACACCTATTGCTAATGGAAGCCAAATCTGGTGGACATTAAGACCCATGGGGTTCTGGTTGAACCCTCTCAATGCTTTGAGTGCTTCCCTCAATAGTCCCTGTGGTGGGTTAATCTTGGCCAGGTGCCCACCAAGGTTCTCTCTCAGTCTTCATCCTCAGCAGGACAGGGGGAGAAAACAAGATCAAAGGGTCAAGATAAGGACAGGGAAATAATTCATCAACTACAGTCATGGCCAAAACAGACTCGATTTAGAGAAGATAATTTAATTTATTGCCAATTAATAACAGAGTAGGATAATGAGGAAAAAAAAAAAAACTCCAAACAAAAAATCACCATGTTGTCATTCCCCGCTTCTTCCTAGGCTCAGTTTCACTCCAGACTCTTCTACCTCTTTCCCCCCAAAGCAGTGCAGGCAGATGGGGAATGGGGGTTGTGGTCAATTCATAACACTTCATCTCTGCCACTCATTCCTCCTC
>NW_009188157.1:13341-13632 GCF_000690835.1 Fulmarus glacialis
TGGGGTCCTTCCCATAGGATACAGTTCTTCATGAACTTCTCCAGTGTGGGTCCTTCCCACATGCTGCAGTTCAAGAGCTGCTCCAGTGTGGGTCCCTTCCACAGCATATTCCTTCAGGAACAGGCTGCTCCAGCGTGAGTCTCCCATGGACTGCAGTTCCTGCCAGAAAACCTGTTCCTTTGTGGGCTCCTCTCCACAGGCTGCAGCTTCCCGCAGGGCGTATCCACCTGCTCTGGCGTGGGGTCCTCCACGGGCTGCAGGTGGATATCTGCTCCACCGTGGTCCTCCACG
>NW_009188157.1:13841-16430 GCF_000690835.1 Fulmarus glacialis
CGCGTATGTGTCTGTGGAAGGTCTGGCTTAGAGCTGGCTGGAACTGGCTCTGTCTGATATGGGGGCAGCTCCTAATATCTTCTCAAAAAAGCCACCCCTGCAGTTCCACACTACCAAAACCTTGCCACATAAACCCAATACAGCCTCTCAGCCTGTGATCTGATACCATGGGACCCTGTTGTCTCCTGATTGGGTCAGTTAGTGTATCTAGGTGTGATTTATTATTTTTCCTGTCTCTTGTCTTTGCTTTTATGCTGAATAAACATTAACCAGATACCTTCACAAACCAGATACTCTTTCATTCAAAGAATCACAAAATTGTTAAGGTGAGAAAGGACCTCTGGAGATTGTCCAGTCCAATCCCCTGTTCAAAGCAGGGACAACTAGAACAAGTTTCTTGTGGCCACATACAGTCCAGTTTTGAATATCTCCAAGGATGAAGACTCCACAACCTCTCTGGGCTGGTCGGTTCTAGTGTTCAACCATCCTCAAAGTAAAATAGAATTTACTGTATTTCAATTTGTGCCCATTGCCTGTTATCCTTTCACTGAGAGGAGTCTGGCTCCGAACTACTTTTTTCAGGAGATCATATTAATCCATGTTTTGGTGGAGGTTCCTCAGTGTTCCTACACTGCAGGGGTATTTCTCTTCCCTTTTTGTTTTTCTGCCTTCCCTCGTTTTAATCAAGAGGTGAGATAAGTTCTCCCTCACTCCAATTCTTTCAAGACTGATTCTATCTCTAAAAGATAGTTCATCTATCTTTGGTAGTTCAACTGCAAGCTCTTGAGTTTGATTCAGGAACTACTGGGTAAAATTTTATCACCTGTGTTCCATGGGTCAGACTGGATTATCACAATAAGTTTTTTTAGCCTCTGAATCTATGATTCTCTTTTTCTCTCTTTGTCTTATATCCTTTTCTCTCCCAGTCTCACATACCTCCTTCTCCTATCGACCCCGACACAGCACGGATTTATTTGGCTGTAATCCCTGTCTCTAGCATTTCCCTGTGTTTTAAGTTAGTACAGTGGGATCAGCTTTTCCCATTCATCTCAGTAGCAGACTAGAGAGGCACAATATAACTGTGCTATGAGAGGAGGATGCAGGGAGGTTAAGTACGGCAAAACTCAAAGAATCTGTTATTTTAGTTTGACTACTAATTAGCAAAGCAATTTGCAAAAGCAGAACTGCGATATATGTCACACTCTGGCTCTGTCTGCCTCCTGTTACTGATGAGGCGCTTGATTCATTGTGGGTTTTTCCTCTCCCTTTCTCTCACCTCCTGTTGTGTGAGCAGCAGCTCATCAGAGCCAGTGGCCATTAAGATGTTTCCGTGGCGGGAGCGGAGATGAGATGCCCGAATCTGGAATTTAACCATCTACATACACTTCTCTTCCAGGGCTTTTTGTGTTTATCACGCTCACGGTGTCAGAAGACTGTTTAGCACTTTAGGACTATTTGATTCAACAGCATCTGGTTTGCTGGCCTTCATGGGAACTGTCCAGATTTCTTTTTGATTGATGGGGCGTGCAGGCCGAGGAATCCTTTCTTCTGCAGTCTGATTGCATGGAAAAGGCTCCTTGCCTACTGGCAACCTTAGGCAGTTGCAGGAATCAACCTGTGTGAACCAGTTTACGGCACAGATGATCTTGGGGCCTTGTCAGAGGACACTGATGTCAGTGAAAAGATCGCTGTTTTTTCTGCTTGCTTAGGCGGATTAATAAATGCCTAGGTAAGAAATGCTAAACCCATTGGGACAGGCACTGTTATCCATGCTGCAGTCAAGTAACACACAAGGACAACCTCTGTTGCTAAAACACCTTGTGGGCTTGGTTGATCATTTGAAATATTCTTCAATGGAAAACTTACCTTTCAAAGATTTAATGCTAATTTTGCTGGGGTTTTTTTTCCCCATTAAGAAACCATTCAATATACAAGGAACTGATTGATCCTTTCCTAGATTTAGGTGACGTTCCCTGTCCAGGAGGTGAGAAACTACATCAGAAACACAGAACAGTTTCTATCACCAAAGTGTTCTGGTGATTTGAAAAAATGCAGTAATGGGAAATATCAGTTTGAGAAAACAACCTCAGTGTTGGGGGTTTTCCTCATAGTTCTAATTAAAAAAAAGGAAAAACCTTGTTCTGAGTTCTTTTCTTTTCAGAATTCAAGTCTGCAATTCAGGCAGTGCTAAACTCTATGAATTATCAGATTATCCGCAGTATATCTCTGTAATGAAGCCACCAAATCCACTTTTTCTCTGTGATCAAAAAATTTACCTCAAGCATGTCTGCAACTTCACCTCTTTTAAAGCTTGGATTTCTCACAGAAGTACCTTTTTAGCAAGTTTAGTAGACCATCACTTAAATTTTGTCATTTTCAACACTACTTTAATTTGAGATTGCTTTCTCACACATTTTTTCTATGAAAGATGGTCTTGCCTTGGCTCTAATAGGATGGCTTATAAGATGAGGCCAGAGTCAACCTGCTTTAAATCTGCTTACCCCACCACTATGGTGTGGTGCAGCTCAGCGTGCCACTAGAGATTAGGATCCCTAAGATAAACATTATAGAATCATAGAATAGTTTGGG
>NW_009188158.1:0-52814 GCF_000690835.1 Fulmarus glacialis
TATTGATAATAATAATAAATGTTTTAAAAAAGAAGAATTAGAGGCCGAATTAAAACAGTAGAAAAAGCATGCTACCTGGACAAGTGCTCAGATGGGAATTGAAGAGTATCTGTTTCCTGTGTCCTCAGCTGTCACAGAAGAAAGTCAAGCAATTCCGTACTCCATTTCTGGCAGCTCAAGACCACTGATTTTACTTTTAAAAAAGATGTAGAAAGGACGCATTGAGCAGAACTCCTTCTGGGGAAGATGCCAAATAGATGTATATGAGAGTACGTGGCTTCTCTCCCTTCATACAAGTACTGGGCCTGAGGTGCACCTTCACTGCTTTCAAACTGAGCTTTGGACCTGGTACAGTGGTATCTAACCTAGCAGTAATGGGGATTAGAAAGGCTTCAAGCCTGGCACTGTAAGAGTCTAATTTGATGTAGCACAAACTGTGCAACAGCTGAGGAAGGTACAGGTAGCAGGGGGAGTGGCTGAGTTGTGAGGACACCATTATGTCTTGGCACAGATCTGCGTATCAAGATATCTTGAGGTATCTACATACAAAAATACCAAGAGCTTCTTGGTGAGTCCTAGCCACAAGTGAATCAGAGGATTTTGGGCAGGCTTCAGTACTGCCCAAACTGAAGCAAACCTTCTGAAGAAGCTGTTTGCAATAGCAATGGAAATGCAATCTCCATGTGCTGAAGAGATAGAGTTTTCGAACACTTCCATTCCTATGACTGCCAATATCTCCTTGGACAAGTAAACCACTTCTCATCAATTTCCACAACTGTAAAAGGCAAATAAGGATACTTATCTTCCTTGCAAGAGTTTTTGAGGTCTGCATGTGTGAAGAATTTCATAAGTGGGGGTGTTGCATTGCATAATACTGTCTTTTATGGCTACAGAAGGACATTTGACTACTCCGGTAGATTTTGGTATTATGTTTAAGTAAAATACATCCTTGATGAACTAGAGCTAACTTTAAAAATAAATAAGTAAAAAAAAAAACCCAAGCAAAATGAAAAAAAAAAAAATCTTTTCCTTCTATTTACTCATTTTATGTTACGAATTTATGTTATTATAATCAATTGCCCCCACTTTCTTCCAGGAGAAACTCACCTGAACCTTCTGACTTCATGGAATGCGAGAGCCATTTTGACTGGAATAAATTTTGTAGAAATTTTTCCAGTGATGTTGTAAGCTTTCATTTATTCTGTTTCTTCTAAGAATGCTATAACTCTGTGGACCTTCCACTGGAAACTGCTGGGTACTTTCCCATTCCTGCCACATACCAGACTTGGGAATATAAGCAAAGTGTGGTGTTGTCTCTTCGCATCAGTTCACACTACAAAGAGGCCATCAGTAATGTGATACTTTAACTAATATGAAATATTTCATTTATAATTACCAGTATTAAACATGTTTTTCTAAATTTTGTGTTTATGGTGATCAATTATTTAGTGATTGCATGAAGTCTGAATATTTGTGTAAAATGGGTTTAACCTTTGAAAGTACTGAACACTTGTGCCAAGAATATAATCAGAGTTTGAAAAATGGGAAAGGTCTAGCTGGAGAGCACTTTTGTATGTGCCTAACTTTAAGTACCTAAGCCTGTATTCTGTGCTCGGCCGGGCTGGGATCCTGGCGCTCAGCACCTTGCTAGATCAAGACTTCAAGAAGCACAGATTACCATTAATCGCTTCCTCCTAGGAAGGACACCGTGTCCCAGCTGCGGCTGTACAGCACGCTCTGCCTGGCTAAGCCTGTCCTGCCAAACAACTTCAGGCTGTGAAGATACTTGGCTGAACAACAGAAAGCTCACACCTGCTTTTCTTCACGGCCGCAACGTATTTTGGCCGCTGCCACTCTGGCGCCAGGGCTTCCTGCAGCCCCTCTACCTGTCTTTGAATTTTCTCACTGGCGGGAAGGCGCGAAGCAGGCTCAGAAGGAGCTGCAGTGGGCTGCAGCCCTGGTGCAGCCCCGGCCGGGCTGGAGGAGGCTCAGCTGCCAATCACCCCTCTCTTTAAGCTACGCTACCCTTGTTCAATAGAGGTAATGGGTCCAGTGGGCAAGTAATAGGTCCGGTGGGTCTATTACACATTTTTATTGAAAAGCAAAATAAATAGCCCTGTAAAACTCACACACTGCCCCAGGGCTGCAATAATTTATGCACCTTCTTACACCTTCTTTTTCCTTCTTTTCCTCTTTGCCTTTTCAGAGTTGCTCGAGTGAACTTTTCCAGGTAAGAGTTTTTGTAAATTAATCACCAATCATTTGAATAAAGCAGTATTCGAAAATACTGCATGTTGTTACATAGAGAACTGTGGCAGGCCTTTACTACTTGATTATACACATATGTAGTACCAAAGGAGATCACATTTTACTCAGCCAAACTTGTTTAATAGAAAGGGCATAAAAATCAAAGTATGTGTCCTATCAGGTTTGCTTTCCAGAGAGAATGTGTTTTTCCACAAAACTAAGGAAAGGGTAATTTACCACTCAAACAAGCTGGGAAAATGGAGAACTTTCTTCCCTAAACAGCAACAATTATGCATTTGGCAGGCACTAGTAAAAGCAATTCTGCTTCCCTTCTTAGCCCATAGTAAATCTATACCTGGGACTGATTAGAGAACAATTGGAGAGGTGCTGCTTTTCTTTTCAAGGTCTACCAATGTTTTTTTTCTTTTTTCTTTTTTTTTTTGGATCTGAACTTGTATAACCAGTAAAGTTAAGACTGTCCCACCTCCTTTGTGATTGATTCCCACTTATTCTTCATTTGTACAAATACAGATTTCTTATGAGTGGGGGAGAAGAAACCCCAATGCTGTTGGAAAGTCAGGGTGATGAATCAAAGGATACGATAAAGGAAATCATCCTGATGGGAATCCCTTGAGACCTGCAGAAACGCATACTTTCTTGAGTATCATAAAAGTAGTATTTTGAATTGTGCTTTGTCATTTCCTAGTCCAATCCAGATGATGCAGCAGGATATGAAAGTGCTGCACCTTTAAACCCTAAAACCAGTTTTGGACAAAATCTTAGTACGGTAAGCATAGCTTTGCTGTACCAAACCAGCTTTGCTGCTCTGTCTCTGGAACCTGTTTCTTCACAAGAACATGGCTATATTAAGCACCTTTGGAATAACTTACCTTTTCAGGGAGGGAAAAAATCTTAACCTCCATTAGTTAGAGGATAACATATGCCCGAGAGCAAGGCAATGGATGTATTTTCTAAAACTCTTTGTTGACTTTTATTCCTATTGTTAACATTTTGGATAGTCTCATTACCAAATGGCTGTTGTGCAGGATGATTTTATCTAAAGCAGCTGTTTTCCTTTTTTTTTTTTTTTTTAATTTGTGAGCTCAAAACAAGAGGGAAAAAAATCAATTTAAAATAAATAAAAACCCTTTCCTAAATTCAATAGAACACTTTAGGCAGAGCTCTTGAGACAGATGTTGAGGAAAGAGGAAAACACAATCCCTTTATGATTTACTCCTTCCCCTCCCACAAAATTGTCATTAACACCTAAAAATTGGGAGACAATAATAATCATTTCAGACTGCGAAACAGTGAATAAAACTTTATAGAAAAGCTCCTGGTAGGATTAGTGCTCAGCTGGAAACTGAGACTGCCACGTGGAGAATGGCACAGCATAACATGGATCAGTAAAGCACCAGTGAGGAAACTAAACAGATATCCAGCACACGGGAAATAAAGGGAGAGCCCTGGGAGTGTATCAGGTTAAGTTGTCTTGTGTGCTGTAGCTGGCTTCTGCTCATGCAGAAACAGTTTGGAATAGCCAGCTAATGATGGAGAGAAGAATAGTGGGCTGTTAAAACAGATAGTGTTGAAAGCTGATTACTTGAGATTAAACCAGAAGACAAAGATTAATAAAGCATGGAGGAAAGTTTTCTTTATGGTGTTATTTTTATAAAGAGTTTCTCCTTCATATTTAATGTTGTGCCTGTGAAAGCCACCAAGCCAAGAGTCCTGGAAGTTGACATGTCTCTTGTCTGCAGAGCAGTGAGAGGGTGAGTTGTAGTGAGCTGGCTTCCCTACCAGGCTCAGCCTGAAAGAAGTGCCCCGAGAAATGCAAAAAAGATACAGGTTATTTTCAGTAGTCCTAAATTCTACTCCAGGTCCTTTTCCCTAATGTTTCTTCTAGGCAACCCCCTTGTTTGGGGCCTTTTTCTGGCTATTTAAATGATCAGGAACCTTAGAGGGGCCTTGCTTTCTCTGTTGGCAGGAAACACAGTGGACCTTGGTGGAATTCAGGTGAGATAAATCCATCCCTATGTCCTTATGCTCATTCAGTCCAGGGAGCGTTGGTGGAGACAGCAGTGCAATATAGGTGTTTGTCTGCTAGGACCTGGATTGGGCTCTCAGGGCATTAATATGTGATCACGGAAGTGCATTAATGTGTGAGCACGGAGTAAGCAATCCAATTACGTGTTGTGATTCTTTACAGGTCATGTTTCCTTCCGTATGGAGTAATGACTGTGCACCACTATTTGGGAACAGTAGTGAAGTTTAAGCAATAGCAGTGCTATAGGCAGGTAGAAGGAAGTCCCCTAAGAACAGAGGACTTACAAATGGCCTGGAAATTTTTGGGTCTAATGTCTGGATTTAATTTCATTTTTATGCTGTTGTAAGAGACAGCCTGGAGTTTCTTTAAAGAATAAGCAAAGATACTGTCCTTTTACACTCCCAGGAGCACAATCTTAAAAAATGTCTTCACTGTTTTTCCAGTGGCTACAGCCTCCCATCACATTGTGTTACCTTGTATAGTGAGGACATCTGGGGGGGATTCAACCCTCTGGCTCCAAGTGAAATTGGTACCGGTTGTCTCTCACCTTCCACTCTTAAAAACACTTGACAATTTGACATTCTCAGTGCTAAGTGGAACTGACAGAGGCTCATCAACAATAGGACATTGTTATCAGCCCTGGCAGAAATCATACCAACAGCCTTATGCGAAGTGATGACTTGCATTTACTTCAGAAAAAAATTGGGTGGCAAGTGTTCCCAGTGTATGACTAGGGAACAGTGAGGAAGTTACTTAAAGAACTTGTGTTCTTCCTGCTTCCATCTCAGTCATCTTGGAAGTAGATTGCAAATTGTTTAAACCTCAAAATGCCGCAGAATAAATGTCTCATTATTACACTGTAGTTTGATATAGCTTGGAAAAAAACCCTAATATGCTCCAATGATTGTTTTCAGATGTTGGGCTTTATCAGGCCCAAGATGCTGGGCAAAAGATGAAGGCAAATTGTTAGTACCACTCTGCTTGCCAATAATTCTTTCTTTCTTCCTTTCTTTCTTCCTTTCTTCTTCCTTTCTTCTTCCTTTCTTCCTTTTTTTTTTTGTTTTGAATCTGGTTGTATTAATGAGACTGGTTGTGCAAAGCACACTGCACTGACCTTTCACGTCTAGGACAGGCACACAAACCCTGCCTTCACCAGAGTGATGGAAAGCAATTCGGATCTGAAGGCTATAAAAGGCAAAGCTGAAATGAATTCTGACAAATCGTAGCTGAATTCTTCTTCCAGAGAAACAGCCATTCCTTTCCCCTTACCCCTGCCGCCCGGCTCTTTTTAAATGGTCCAGAATTGGCTGTTTAATATCTGAGAGCTCCAGAGCCTGAGACTGTCGGGAATGGAAGGGTTTTATTGATGCCAGCACTCTCATCAGGTGAACGGAGGTGTGTTGACAGCCCTTGAGTGTGCGAGTGAGTGACATTCAAGTCCCGCATCCAACAGTGACCTTGGAGAAACGTATATGAAGAAATTAACGGAAGAATTTCAAAAGGGTTAGGTTTCCATCCCTGTCATCTTATTTTGTGATACTCACTTAATAAATAAAGAGATAGATTAAATATTTTCCTCTCACTGCCCCGTCGCTGTGCAGACCTGTTGACAAAAATGAGTAATGTGACATTTGACTAAAAAATACCGAATGAAAGTAAAGCCCACTCTACTTCAAAAGAATCATTATTGCACTGTATAAAGTAAAATGCTGTAAAAACCTTAACTTAGCTAGGGAAGGATTTACCTCTTCCTTTTTCCTAGAGGGAGGTTTTGCTGTTGCTGCTTTTAACTCCCCATTGACAATGCATTTCTCAAATAAGTGTAGGTTAAAGGACATCTCAGTAAGAGGAAAACAAGAGCCAAAAAGACTCTCCTGAGGAAGAAGCCATCCACTCACAGGTTTTTTTCTGAGTATGGAAACAGCAGCGAAGGCCGTGGGTAGGAAAGAAGGGATGAGGCCTCCAGGTTTGTCTTTTGCCATGGCTGTAAGTCCCATCCCACAGATGCCCAGTGCACCAGGTTGGGCATCTGTGCCGGGAGACTCAGAAATGCAGAACCAGTAGGTTCTTCTTCATTTCCTCGGCATCCGCCAGGAGAAGCTCGAGCTATGCAAACCCAAATAAACACCTGAGGGAGTGCCTAACTGTTACCCACATTATCCTTTATTTTCCTTGTTTTTTAGCCATGTGGTGATGTAGGAAACACCTGCATGGGGCTCTGGTCTCTTTCTACCCAGCTGACTTTTTTCAACCATGCACTGGCTTGGGGTCAGCCCTCGCGAGCAGGTGTTTTCCCTCAGAATAGCTTTCTTGTCTGAACCCGAGTGGATCACAAGGGCCGAACTTCACTGGCGAAGGTCATGGGTCAAACACGGCAGCACGGGGTCCCCTGGGTACTGCGCTTACCAGGTGTTTAATATTATCAGAGGTTATTTGCTGAAACCGTGATAGAGTGTTCTCAGCGATTCAAAATAAATTTAACGAGAACAGTTTTAAAAGCCCCCACATTAGAGGATGTCTGTTCAATGGACAGAGAGGTTAAAGTTAATTCGATCAGGCATGTGTACTTTCTCCAAAAAGGAACATATGCACTCAGCGGCTTGGCCCCATTTGTTGCAATTTTGGGTCTCATTTCCATTTGCAAGAAAGATAACTACTTGCATATGGAAGCAATAAATAAGAGAAGTCATTAAAATTTCTCTAATTTAGGGAAAAAAAAAGTCTTAACGAAGTAATATCTTTGCCAGGGCAGACAGAAATGTAAATTAGAGATTGGAAGGAAACCTATTAAAGGAATTGCTATGTTACTAGTCTTTTTTAATCTAATGAATTTATGAATTGCCACTTGTTATGTCACAGACTTTGTTAATTTCCTATGTGTTTAGTTAAGCAGAGAAAGTGTGGGGCAGGGGGAGGGAGGGGTGAAAGGAAAATGCTTGTGAACAATGAACCTGAGCAAATATTTTTGTACAATGTGTTAAGGCTATTAGGTTCAAAGTTTTTGAATAAAACCAGCTATATTTAGAAAATCTGAGAAAGATTGGTCTGCACATGTACTAAACAGGACAGTATACATTTCTAAAAATTTTCCTATGTTTATTTTTTTCACTTTTGCAAACTTATGCCCTTTAAAGGTGTAAAGGGTTAAAAGGTCATGACATTTACTGAATAATTTTATTAAAAACAAAAAAAATTTTAAGAAAACAGTGTCAGCTTATGGTGCCAATTTATTAGTCACACGTCCATGGGCAACACTGTCAAAAGTTATAGCTAATCCAATACCTTTTGGGCTTTCTTTGGTCCAAAGCCTGAAGAAGAATTTTCATTCTCTCTTTTCCTGTGGATCACAGAAACTAAAAAATGCTGCTGCATCTTGGTTCCCCTTTTATTGCTGGTTAGGATCTGAGTTGCTGCTGAAGTGCACTAGCAAACGTTCATCTGTGAACCCACTTGGATGAATGTTGAAGTGGGATTCTCAAGTGTCTCAGTACCCGAAGGTGGGAATTTTTTCAAGCTTTTTTTGAAAAGCCAGCCTTTATTACTGAGGATATGACAGGAGAATAAAGACAAAAAGCAGAGCAAGCAAAGAAAAATAAACGTCTGTTATCTTTCATACAAGTATTCAACAACGGTAGGCAAATTAGTGCTCTGTGCAGTGAATGACATTTTGCAATCCTATGCCTGAAAAGGTAATGGACTGGTCCTACTTCCATCATTCATTGCAGGCCTTCCCATGGTACCCTGTCCTGACAAACAAAGAGTGAAAGAATGATGCCAATTCAGTGGCTTTTTAAAGCATACGACTTAGAGATAGCAACGCTAAGAACGGCATCAGCAATTGCTCCCTAAACATTTCAGCAGCATCCCCTCCCGGCCAGGCAGATGGGTGAGCAGCACAGTGAACCTGCCTACATCGACCCTGGGTAGCTGCGATTTCCTTCATTTGTGGAGGCAACCAGATATTGAAAGCAATTTCTGAATGGGCTGGATTCTTGGTGGTTAATGAAAAATGTTGAGATAGCAACCTGTTGGGGTACCAAGTGGCTACTTTCTCATCTTTAGGGGCTGGGAGAATTAACTGTAACAGTATCACCTCTGAATGGGCCAGAGAGTATAGACTGAAAAATAAGTTACACGCATATGCGTGCATGCACAAGCGCACACATGCACTCAGAAATTCAAACCAAACCTTGATGAGTTTTGATAAGCTCCCCACTGCACTTTGCTTCAGTGTAAATCTGTGCTCCTGTGCGATGCTTCTGGCTCCACTTAGAGCTCTCAAGTCAAAAAAAAAAAACAACCCAAACCCAAAACAAAGGCCGTTTTTGTTGCATTTCTGGCATAAAAGGAAACAGAAATGAATGGAAATCTAACTAAAATGTCTGTTCTCAGGAGGCCCATGTCTGCATTCTTGAGGGTTCAGATCGTTTGGATAAACTCTGTACAAGTATCTGAACTTTTTGGTAGGTCTCCAAATTGAACCTCTGAACCTTCTGAGGCTCATAGGCAGCTAGCCACTTTTGTGCTGCTGCGGGGTTGGACTCAGTTTGCTTTCTCAGGCCCTTGATACCAAAAATATTTACCAGGTAGTTAGTAGAATCCAGTGAGAGAAGTCACGAGCCTGTCTTTTGGGTTTCGTTGGCCACTACAAGGGAAAAGTTTCTGCTAATGTATTAGTCACCAAGGGATGAAATAGGAGTTGTTCTGTGGTTCAGATACAAGTCCAGGCCTAAGAAGGCCTAGCCTCTGTTCCAGGTCCTGCTACCGACTTCTGATGAGATTTAAACAAGCCCCTCTGAACCTCAGTGACGTGTTTGCTAAAGGGGGATCTCTGCGTTACAAGAATAAACTTCTTATTTGTCAGATAGTATATATAGAAATGGGCACATCAGAAAGCCTAGAAATCTACTAAGTAATTCCAGAAGGATGAGTAGACTAGTGCGGTTTTAGTTGGCTAGTCCCAGGTACAATCCAAGAAGGAAATTCTTAGGAAGCCTAGTGGACTTCAGATACTAATTTGTTTGGTGCTCAGTAATATTTAAAACAGCTTGGATTTTAAACCACATGAAAAATATGCCACCCTGCTGTTCCCACAGGCGTGAGCCAACAACTCAAGAAACTACATCTAACTCCTGTGCCAGTAATACATTTATTATTTATGTTTTCAATTACATTTCCATACCAACCTCCATGTGTAAAACTGAAAAATTTAAGCATACACCCCCAAAGAATTATCCATGTTTTTCTTACAGCAGGCACTGAATCTTTGAAAAGGACACCGTTCCCCTTGACCTAAGTGGCATAATTCCCACTGAAATTTGTGTGAGTCAGAGTGGGAGCCCTTTTCCCCTTCTCAAAATGAGCATGCTACAGAAAAAGCTTCTGAAGCTGTAAAAAGTCAGAGATGTAGCTGGTGCTGCAGCCGTTATTGAGCAGCTTGGGGCAGATGACTATTAACACGAGCATCGGAGCCTGTGCGATGCCCTGGAAATGAACTAAATAGAACTGTGTTTAAATGAGAAAGGAAGTGAATCTTATATTAGAGGCATTTATGAAAAATGTCCTGGGCTTTGATAACACTGAAAGATTTCAGTGACCAAATACTGGAAATTTGACAACCAGCTCATTCATGTAACTTAGAAGACACCATCAAAAACATCTAAATCTAAAGCCTTAACTTCACTGTCCTACATGATCTTATATCAGATGATTTCTAAGAAAGAAAGCTGGGCCAAAGGCACAATGGAAAAACCTTTGTGGTCTTTTATATCATGTCCTAAAAGTATTTGTGGAGCATTATGACAGCTGTCAGAATATTTTGTGGTTTTTTTCTTGTTTGGACTTCAGGATGAGTGAACCTCCAACACTGTAGTTTTAAAGGTCAGATCTACCTGTTGTAAGTGACCAGCATTTTGATGTATTAGTTAGATTTCAAACACTGAACTCAGCAAAACCTGTCATTCGTCACCTATCCTCCTACTCTGGAAGTAATGTATATTCCATATATTTAATATAAGAAAACATCTGTTGCACATATGCTAAAGTACATGTGACATTATGCAGATGCATTTAAAATATTGTAAAATTACTTGGTTTTTCTGTTATATTTTAAAGTATTTCATGGCACGGTGTGGATTATAAAACATAAGAATATATCACAATCCTAGTGTCATGCTGCATGTATTAAGTAACAGGAACACTGACGACTTTTGTAGTATTTTATGTGTGTGTTCTAACTGATCATATCTTTTCCATTTGTTGCCTCTCTAGTACCCTACAAAAGATATGAGTGATTATATCTTTTTTTTCATATTGATGATTGCTAATCTAAGACTACGTTTCTGTGCTGTGATGCATTAACACTGAAAAATAGTCTCAGTATAGGAAGAAAAAAACCCCAAACACCTGGGACGCTGATAGTGCAAAAAGATAAGAGAAAGGAGAAATTCCTTTTCACACTTTTCTGAATATGAATACATGAAAATTTCTTTGGAGGATTACTTGAATCTGTACTGTTTACAGAGCTATAGGCACTTGCTGTCTGTTTGATTTCTTACTTAAGCATAGTTTTACAAACAGAAGCATCGTACAGTTGCAGGATTCCAAGCATCAGTTAAAATAATTAAAAAAGCTGTTAAAATAATTTACAAAGCCCTACTTGCTGATATGAATTACAGTGTTTTGGCAAATGCATTTACTAAAAAGAGGAGTGTGGAGGGATGAGGAGACAGGGAGCACCTACTACAAATTTGAGACAGACGCTTTCAACAGCATGTAGCTACCGTGAATGAAATTGGTCCTATCTTCTTTTAAGTCATCATCTTGAAATGACTGTTTCTAAAACAAGATCGAAAACAAGATCCAAACTACACCTACTAGTTATTTGAGGTGAACTGAACTGCCCAGTTGTGGATTAATGTGAGGCATTTCATCGCCGGTCCAAATCCAGTGCTCCAAAAAAGAACCTTTATGCTTCTTGCTGCTTGTACCTCCAACTATCGTGCCTTTCATCTCTTAGCAGTGGTCTTCATTGGTTCAGTTGACTAAATATAAGTGCCCAGTGCTATTTGTGAAGTTCTAATATACGCAAGAAATCCACACGGCTGGCAGAAGCATCACAGGAACTTTGGGACATCTGTGCCCCCTGGAGCTGCAGATGGAGGCCAGGTGTGGTAAACTAGGGCATCTCAAGGGACAGTAGAAAGAAATCTGTATTTAGCAACTGAATCAAACCTGCTCTGAAAGTGCAAAAGTCTCCCAAAAGCTGTGTGTCTTATCTGCAAATTCTAAGCAGACTTTTTGAATACCCTAGGGTGTCTTGTGGTGGCCAGCAATAACATTTGGGAACCCAAATCTTGTCCTCTGGAAATACTCCAAGGATTCATAGTGTTAAATTTATTAAAAATAAAAATAAAATTTGGGCTTCTAGAAGGGAATTTCTTTTGAAACTTCCTCATGCAGTATTAGCCCTCACCCTAAAGTGGACTCTTACTTTTCATCAATTGAAAACCCCTCTAGGTTTCTTTGCACCAAAACTTAGGTGCCTTGTGCCACCTAAGCTGCCTTATAGTAACTAAAACATCTGCATAAGGCTGGCAGAGGTGGCACAGGACCCACGCACTGCTGGTGACCCATGCATTACTGGAGTGGGAACTGATGTGTATATCAGGAAGGATACCCTGTATGGGTTGACAACAACCATGTCAAAATTAATTGGGTGAGCAATGTCTTGAGAACAATTGATTGTACTGATAATCCCCTTTGACTACAATGTGAGTGCAGATACCAGCCTAGGGAAGCCTGCATTTAAATACCCTTTGTTTCAGATGGACTCCTGCCCCAAGTCCCCTCAGCTGTCAGGGGGTTCTTTCCAGGCACAAGAATTTGCCAGTCTTCATGCTGCTGCCGAAGTTTTGCCATGAGGTTCAATACAGAAAATATTGGTACTCTGGCCATCACAAAGATATTTTAACTATGGGCTTAGCTTTAAAGTGTCCGACATCACTTTGCAGGAATGAACCTATAAAACTGGGTTTGTCTTCTTTCTTTTACAGAGTGCCAGGCCTATTTCTGATATCACATATATGAGATGACAGAACAAAAATAATCTTCTTGCATCAGCTGAGATGGTTCAGTGACTACGAAGAGTTGGGATTTGATTTGAGAAACCTTATAGTCCAACTTCAGTAACTGAAGGAGGAGTTTCTGATAGTCTGAGACAAATCATTACTAAATTGCCCCCAACACAGCAAGAAACACAACTCGGTTGTTCATCTTTTTATACATACAACTTCCAGTGCTATTTTATGTTTCAATGGCACATAACATTTAATAGCCTTCTCTGTCGGGACTTTTTTCCCCTCCCTGGTCATTCATTAGCAACTGTCCTCCACACAGGTTGTTGTATAGTGTTTATGTATGTTTCCATGGACCCATTTGCTGTCAACCGATTTCACATTCAGACCATATGTAATAACTCATTTATTAGCTCTAGAGTCTCCTTATTTGCATGGACTACTTATATCGATATCATTAGCCTTGAACAATCCCGGTAGTCCTGTTCATGGCCATGAGCTTTTAAGTTATAAGCTCAGATCTTATCAATGTTCAACTGTCAAGTTTTCAGTCAGTTCTAAACAGTCTCAGCTTAAAAAAAAAGTTATAACAACAGAAAAACCCCAACAATAGCAGCACATTCTTAGTGGCCACAGTTTCTTCTTTGTTATACACTCAGACAAACATTTCTGTGCCATTGGCACTTGAGCATTTTACAATGTCTGAAATGCTTCTAAATATGAATTACGTATCTGAAAATTATTAATGACATTCTTGGCATTCCATTAATGTTATTTATTATTTATTGTGTGTGAGACAGAACTGCCTAGAGGCCTTTGCAAAGGATCAAGGGCCCATTGAGCTAATCTCTTGCTAGGCATATCAATCCAGATGGATGAGCAAATGCAGGAGCACATGGTAAACAGCAAAACCTGTTTGTCAGTTCAGCATTCCAGCCTGCAAAATACAGCCGTAGCACAGAGGCAGTGGCACGGTTCGTACTAACTGGCACCATCAGCTGTTAGAACTGAAAGGACACAGACTGAACAAAATCGGGCTGGTTTTAGACTTACTTACTATGAATCGCCTCATCTGTTCTTTGGCCTGAATGATCATGTTTTCTAAAGCAGGCTTCGAAGATAGGAGGAAGTACAATGTTCATTTTTGAACCTGTGATATAGGATCAGAGTGTGGCTGAGGAGCACAACGAGCCTGGGTGTGCCGGTTTTGGCTGGGGTAGAGTTAATTTTCTTCATAGTAGCTAGCATGGGGCTATATTTTGGATTTGTGCTGAAAACAGTGTGGATAACACAGGGATGTTTTAGTTGCTGCTGAGCAGTGCTTGCACAGAGCCAAGGCCTTTTCTGCTTCTCACTCCACCCCACCAGCGAGTGGGCTGGGGGTGCACAAGGAGTTGGGAGGGGACACAGCCGGGACAGCTGACCCCAGCTGACCAATGGGCTATTCCACACCATATGACATCATGCTCAGCATATAAAGCT
Organism: Fulmarus glacialis; assembly: GCF_000690835.1. NCBI lineage: Eukaryota > Metazoa > Chordata > Aves > Procellariiformes > Procellariidae > Fulmarus > Fulmarus glacialis. Next base: position 13,852 of record NW_009188158.1, read on the forward strand.
GGGGGAAGAAGAAGGTAGAGGGGGACGTCCAGAGTGATGGCATTTTGTCTTCCCAAGTAACTGCTATGTGTGATGGAGCCCTGCTTTCCTGGAGATGGCTGAACCCCTGCCTGCCAATGGGAAGTAATTAGTGAATGAATTCCTTGCTTTGCTTTGCTTGTGCGCACAGCTTTTGCTTTACCTATTAAACTGTCTTTATCTCAACGTACGAGTTTTCTCACTTTTACTTTTATGACTCTCTCCCCCATCCCACTGTGGGGGAGTGAGTGAGTGGCTGGGTGGTGCTTAGTTGCCGGCTGGGGTTAAACCATGACACTGGGAAATAGGATAGTAATCCTTTTGTACTGTATTATTAAGCATCATCTTACAGACCTTTTAACTCTGGCAAATGAGGAAACTAATCCTGGTGCTGTGTTATGCTCATTTTGTGTATCAAGTGGACTCTCTCTGAAATAGGTGGCATTAAAAAAACTCTTCAGTTATCTTTCATCAGAAACTCCTTCTACCCGCTGTCAATAATGTATTCACTGATGTTTCTACTTCCTAACCTTCCTTCTCTACCTCCTGCCCTCTGCACTATCAGGAGGAAAAGGACCCAATGGTTAGGGCCTACTCAGTGACCAGGAAGAACTGGGGTCAATGATTTGTTCTGTTGCAGGTCTCCGCCATGATCCTGGGTCACTTGCATGGGCTTTCTCAACCTTTTTTGCCTGTGTATTTTGTGGAGGATGATATTGCATTCCTGTGGGGCCATGAGGATTCATGAACTTGTTATTCATAGGTGGTCTCTGCTTTTCATCTCCTGGTGTCCCATATAACTTTTTAGCTACCTTTGCTTCATGATGTCAGGAGAAAGAAGGGTTGGGAGACTGGTAATGAAGGATGCCAGGAGTTCGAGGGTGACAGCAGGGCTGCTGTGTGAGGCTCATGCTAGCAGATGCAGTCCTTTATTAACTGTCACAGTTTCTCCCTTTAGATTGCTCATGCTCAAAGGCCTCTGAAAGCAGCCCAGAAAATACAACTGAAATCAGGAAATTTCCAAACAGCAACAAGGCCCAATAGCCAAATAAAATAAATGAGCTGGCCTAGGAAATCCTTATAACTTGCCACCCAACAACAATAAACCAACCCTACAACACCCAAACTAGAAAGGAAACAAAGAAGCCTTTTAATTATTTACAGTAGGCTTATTGTGGCTAAGTAAATATTGGCCAAGGACTTCTAAAGTTAACCTCAGTAAAGTGGGCTTATGCAGTTGTATATAGCCTGTACATTTCACACAGCAGCTTTTTTAACCAATTCCAGCCTAGCATAAATAAAACTTATCTCCCAGCAGAAGAGCTGTTAACTTGGGAGATGGTTTTCCACTTACCAGTTTCACAGACTGCAGTTGAGTTCTTGTTAATGTCTTTCCTTCAGTGATGCATTATAATTAGATAAACTTATTACCAATTTTTGTCTTAAAGTGGGTAATCATGGAGCTTTGGAGACAGAAAATAGTGTGCTGGCAGAAGAAAGCCTCCTGGGGTAGGGACAAGGTAGTCGCACTGCACCCAGAGGTTTCTCCTAACTCCCTGGTCAATGTTCTGAGGTGGTTGCTTGTACCTCCTGGGCACACTTTTGGGTCTCTGCCTCCACCCAGGATTGTCTCGGGTAGCATGCCCCGTCCCGGGGACAAGGCACGTGTGGGACCTAACATCTCTGGCATGTTGTGTGAAGGTGAGCAGGGCAGAGTGCTTGGGCCTGGTGGAGCTGGGCAGGAGAGAGACAACAAGCCAAAGTCTATCCAGCAGTCGCCCCCACAACCCATATCTAGTAAACAAGCAAGAGAAGAAAATAGGAATTTCAAATGTATGTACTCATTTGTATAAAAAAAAAAAAAAACACAGTGAAACAAACTCTCAAACTGAAGAGATTTGTGTGGTGAAATTAATGAAATCTGATTTTTTTTCTTCTGTGGATTTAAGTAGGAAGGCCCTTGAAACCCCTCAGTATCATGTATTTCTTCATCCCATTCCTCCTTTCTTTTCCATTCCCTTCCCCCCATTGCTATCCCCTTCAGCTCCCTCCTGCCTCCCCCAGCCCCAACCCAGCACACAGGGTGCTGTGGCCCCCCACCACCCACCCACCGTCCTGTGACAAGAGGCACCACGTAACAGATAGTAGTCGAGTTCCCGTTAATGCCTTTCCTTCAGTGATGCATTACTTCAGCTCTCTCTCCAACTACCCAGTCCCCAGGTCTTATCAGATTTTGCCATCCCTGAGACCTCCACCGTTTCCTGAATTTGGGTGAAGTTGGCTACAAGTTACAAAAGGTATTAGGAGGAGACCAGCAGATAGAAAGGCATAAACTTTTAGGAAATCAGGTTACAACTGGAAGGAAGCTCACAAATAAAACGTATGCACTCTACTGGTGACTGAGATTATAGTCCAGTAAAGTACTTCTAGTCAACTAAGTGCTTTTGAAATTAACACACTGGCCAACAAAACCAGCAGCAAATCCCACCTCACTTTTAAAGTCCTTCCCATCAATGCTAACAGATGATTTTTATGACAGAGGCTACAGCCCAAGAAAGTCAAGAAATTTCAGAGCAGATGGCAAACAAGTACCAGAAAACGGTTGGCCAAGGCCTGATCCTCCCAGTCCTCCCTAGGCAAGATGAAGCTGTGATTACACTGTTTCCAAATATTTGGTTTTGGCTTTGGCCAGAGTTTTAGCAAGGAATAAAAGGTGTTATCACTCAACAAACTCCTTTTTATTTTAATGCATAGGCAGAGGAGTGCCACTAGTTCTGCCTACAAAAAGATTTATCTTCACTTTCCATAAATGAGTATGTTTTGATTTTATATTGGAAATAACATACTGTTCTGACTACACTGATCTTTCCCAAGAGTCTTTTAATAGACTGTGCCTTCTTTTGCATCAAAATCTTCAGCCTTAGCTTTAAGGCTCTTTTCTGACTTTCTGTTCTCAGATGCTCACTGCTCTCCCACTTAGTCTTCCGCTTGACCAGGTCTCCTTCTGGCTGCATCTTCCATGTTCCCTAAATAGCTGCAGGCCTCCTCCAGTGACTCTGAGTGCAATGTACAAACAAGTGTGTACCCAGTGTTTGATTCAGCTATCTTTCCCTCGCGGAACATAACTTTCTGCAGACTTAGTCCTGATCTCCTGTCTTCTAGGTTTAAAGCTGTAGTCTGCAATATAACAGGGTGACAACAGCAGTGCGTGTTTCCTCTGTCCCGAGCTGAACGGTTAAAAAACTATGCGAAATGCAAGAAAAAACTAAGAAGTGCTGCTTCACCTTGCTGCTCGTGGCTTTCGTAGGCAGCATCTGTCCTGTTAAGTGGACAGAGTTATCACAGGAGACAGGGCATTATGCATTGCAAATCAGGAACTCAGTATTATGTAACAATCTGAAAAATATGCAAGTATGGTTTGAATGAAATACAACTGCTTGGCTACCAAACAGATAGGCAGCAGGAAAGTAATTACAAATACAGATAGAAAGGAAAAAAGAGACACTAGGGAAATGTCTTACAATATTTTCTGGTAATCAGTCAGTAGTTTGTTGTCCTTAACATGGGTCAGAAAAAAAAATCCTTCAGGTTAAAATCTGTTGGGCTTTATGTTATTTTGTAATAAAAAATAATTTATACAAAGCCCCACAGGAAAAAAGTCAACAATGTAGCTACCTTTCAATATATTCAAATGATAATTGTTATTTGGATTATAGGATATGCCAGATGGTATCACTTCAGTAGTTTATCTGCTTTCCAGTAACAGGCTATATAAGATACTGATCACAGAGAGTTTTTCTAACACCCAGCAGAGAGTTTATCATAAACACTTTCAGCTCTCTTAATAACCTTTCTCTTAACTAAAGCGTCATTTTCATTGGGTTTATTTAGCACTGCTGGTTTTTTGGCAAGAAGGAGAGGAGCAGTAGTTTAAAAAAAAAATTGTTCACATACAAGGAAGAATTTCAAGTAAATCTTTGCAGAAACCATTGACTCTGTTGCAAGGAAATCTAATGTAGAAATACACTTCTGATCAAATGAATCTTACCCTTGTTCATGTTTTGACAGACTTAACAAACTCCAGACAAGGCCCAAGATTATTTTGAGGAGAAAATGGTAAAAGTAATTTCATTTTGTTAAGATAGCATTTTAATTTCAATGTAATTTATTAATTTTCTTTTGAAACATTGTGTGTTTTTTTTTTTTTTCCCCCAAGGTAACTTAGCAGCAGAAAAGATACTTTTCCATCCCAGTCAATCTACTTTTTTTGGGGATTTCTTAGTCTGGTAGCAAAAGCTGATTATATGGAAAGGAACTTTAAACTAATAAACAAAAAAGCATTGGATTCTTCTATAACTCTTATTATTTGATATGGGCTATTATTGGTGTTAATGAGTTTCGTATGTGTTTGGTTTGATTCAGGACAAAAAAACCCTAATAATTTGGAAAAATTTGGATCTGGCAGTCTCACCTGACCTTTGGCTGTTAAGATGGGTCTCCATCAGTACTCTGACTCTGCATACTGATTTGCCTCCTGCTCCAGATAGAGACTGGGAATTCAGATCCCCATTTTACAGAAACACCAATTTTGGAGGGTAGGGGTAAAGTTTTAAATCAAAGCTATTCTCTCTCCTTGACAGTTCTTACTGGCTGAATTAGTTGCTCCATCTCACTCCTGCTACCTGTGAATCCCACTCAGAAGTGTTCAGTCCTACCAAGACAGTCTGGGTGGCAGGAGAACAACTGGATTTTATGAATTTTGCTATCAGAGAGGGAGCCTAAAAGGGCATGCCAGTGCTCAGCATTGTTGCTCTAGGCTGTGTTGTGCATGTGTGTGGCTATGCTACAGTCACTGCCCAAACCCCTAATGAAACTTGGAAAGCCAGTTCTTTCTTCTTGAGAGATAAGACTCTGCTATCTTTCCCTTTCTCTTTCTATCTTCATCTTCTCATCTTTTGTATGTGTTACTCGGAAAATTCTGTAAACAGAAAAGAAGTTAAACACTATAAATGTGTTTAAAAGTATAAAAGTATATAACTTATGGATAGATTTTCTTTCTCCTACCTACTTTGTAGCAATGCCTGAGGTGTATGACAATGGACCCTCTTTTTTTCTAGTGATTTATGGACAGCATTATATCACTAGCATATTTTTAGTTCCTCTCTTCACTCTGTGCTAGTGTCAATTTGTAAAGATTTATTTCTCTTTCATGCTTTTGCCCAATGGGAGTTAAAAAAGCTGGAGATTTAAGTCCTAGCACCAGAATAATGTGAACGGTTGTCTTCTCTGTCCTAACTCCTTAAATTTGTACTGCATGTGAAAAGGGAAGGGAAGGGAAGAGGAGTAAGGAAAGGAAAGAAAAAGATCATTTCACACTGGCCTGTTATTTTAACTAAGCACATGCATTGTAAATGGTAATTTATCCTAAATGGCCAAACAACAGTTGTTGTACTCACTCACGGTTATCTTCATTCCTGCATGCCTTTCATCTAGTTCCATCATTTTAGAAGAACTAACACAGGCTGAAGTATACAGTGAGTTTGCAGAGACTTCCAGTTGGCTCCAAGTGCATTTCCTGACTGGTGTTATTTTTCTATAGCTTCTGGATCTCAGGTAAACGTTTAGGCTTGGCTTTAGGTTTATGCCAGGAAAAGTATTGGCCCAGATATCAAATTTAAAGACACATCACTTTCCCTCTTCCTCCCTTCTCTTCTCTTCCTAATACCAAAACAATAAACGCCTAATAAAATGGGGTGTTATTTTAGTTTTTCAGAAATAATATTGTTCTAGGATGAAAAACAGTTTGCAGATGGGCATTAAATTTGGCTGTAAAGAAGACCTCTCACTCCTAAAGCTGCTACTGGTATCTAGCTGTCTGAAGAGAGGGCAGATAACACAGGGAAAATGATGGTAATAAAATCTCATATCCCCATGTAATATAAGAATTATTTATTCTCTTGGCTGAATCTTTACAGTTTGGTGAGATTTTCTGAGGTCAATATTACTGTGAATATTACAGCATCTGGAAAACACCAACTATATTCCTCCTGAGCATTTAGTGCTGCTAAATCCCACCTTCTTTACCCAAACCAGACTTTCACTGGACTCGGTAGTCAATTACTGGGACTGTAATTTTTAAAGAGAAGTTAATTTTCTGCATTATTTATCACACAATAGTACAATTTTAAAGCTATGAGAAAAAAAAAAATTGAATTAATGTAATAAATATCAATGTTCTGTACAGTGGTCAGTATTAAAAGACAGATTCAGCCCATGATATTTCTTCAATTCTAAGGTTGATCTATCATAGAATGAGAATTCAACTCAGAAAGAGTGGTTGGACAATTTCTAAACATGACTAATTCTTAGTTTTATTTACACTTTCCCACAAGATCAATTAGATTTTTAATGAACAACATGTTGAATATCAAACAGTGCAAGATATTGTCCTTCTATGTAAATCTATGGGTGTTCTGACCTTGCACAACTGGGCCTTTACAGAGTGTTTTGTTAGAAAGGAGGAGACAAATTTTGAATGTTTCTTCAACTCTTTCCTGAAAATACTGCATCATCTAAAGGAAACTGAAAGATACCCAAGTACAGTCATCTTCACAGGATTTCCATCTTGTCCTGATCCTGTTTTGGCTTCTCAAAGCTGCAGTGTCACTTCAGTTTAGCACTTCTTTTTCCTGCCTTGGCTGCAGACACTGACTGAAAGGAAAGGAAGCACAATTAGGATATTTGTTTTGTAAAAGAGGGAATCAAAAATTGTAAGATTTAGAATAGTCTATTTGTTTTCTTCAGTGAAATTTGCCTAAACAAGTTCCCCCTTCCCAACTCAGTCTTGAAACAGAAGTGCCCTCAGCTGCATAGCCAGCAGTGATTATTTAGTATGAGTTGGATTTACCTCTGAGTATGTTGGATCAAATTCTTTTCTCAGAGATAATTGCCGTCTAGGTGTGTTTGTGCAGTTTCTTCATGACTATATTCATCACTGGCAACAAAATCAGTAGCTGGCATTGAAAGCTCTTCCCAGGAGGTATTCTTCTTGCCATTTTTGCACTATTTCCTTGATTTCCTAGGAGGGCTGTGAATCTGGTGTTGCCTTGCCAATGATTCTGGGTGCTCGTGCATCAAAAACGCCAACAACCATTTTGCAGATGTCTAGAAGGGTCATAACACTGTATTTGTTATTGCTATGGCAGTGATTTCAAGCTCAGTTCCATATGTGCTGTGAGTAGCTTTGGGAATTAGATTAAATAATTATTGTACAGAGCTACTGTCAGAATTTTTTTTTTTTTTGGTGCATCTTTGGCCATCTTGAATCATTCATACAACAGGAGTGAAGTCCAACTAAAAAGTCCAACTGAGAGGGGAAAATCACCTAATTGGTCATATGTAAAATAAAGAAATATGCTATGAAAGTTGCTGGGATGCAAGAAATTTGTGATCTTCTGTTAGAGCTGTCAAAAAATTTCCAGTACCAGAAGAAGGGCATTACTGCTATGGTACAAAGTTTTGCAAGATCTTACCTAAGAATCTTACCTAGAACACTATTGCCCAGTGTTCAAAACCAACACATGAATGCCAAACTATTGCCCAGTGTTCAAAACCAACACATTCAGCTTGAATTGGATCAGTTAAGATGGTCAGAGGATGAAGAGCTTGATTAGGAGAGAAAGACTATAACTTGCAGAGCTTAGTGGAGAGGAGGTGTAAAGAAGATGCCATTATTCCAAATAATCCAAATGAAAGAATGTGTATGTGGAAATACACAGTAGAGAGGGAGAAGAATTCTTTAGACTAATGAATAATGTTGAGTAAGAGAAAGTCCTGATACCAAAGTGAGGTTCTGGTATAGCTTTGAAAGGTTATTCCAGTAGAAAAGACAGAAAACCCTAATTAGACAGCTGGGGAGCAGACTTGATGACCCACAAAATCCCCTCTGGTGCACCATTCTTATGCTTTTTGAAAGCTTTCTGTCTAAAATACATGCATTTTAGGAGCTTTTTTCCTGTGTGTTCAGTTTTACCAGCATAAGGAAATTGCTTAACACATGATGTTTGACCTTTGTTTCATCCCCATCTAGTAAAACTATGTTTTATTCTGGATCAATAATATTGTCTTCATCACATCAAAGATGAACTAATTCACAGCAAGGGAAGGGTCTATTTTTTTTACATTTTGCTAGAAATCAGTGGTTGCCAACATGTATACTGCTTGAGTTCCTTACAAAGTACGTAAAACTTTCATTGCTCCCCGAGAGTTGGATGTTGTTCACAATCTCCTGAAATATCCACCCAATGAGTGGTGAGGAGGTAATTTCCAACAAGGAGTTTAAGTTTCACTGGTACTGTCCTGCTGTTTTAAAACAGTGAACCAGGAGAGTATTCAGCTAAATCTATGGTAATAATGACAGCTTAGTGTAGATAAGCTTTCTCTCTCCTTCCTTTCTTTTAATTAGGCAAACTAACATTACTCCTTACTGTTTTGAAGAGAAGGATGGTCTGTGGTTCTCATCTTGTTTTTTTTCTGATCATGCCTGGTATTGTGACAGCCTTTACCTGTGTTTAAATAGGGACTAGAATTTACTTTTTTATTTTGCCCATTTAGATGCCTAGATCTCCAGGGCAGACTAGTACTTTTTATGTACAACACTAACTACAAAAAATCCTCATAGTTCAGTGGAAACCCATAATGATATAAATTGTAATTCAGACTGAGATTTATTTCAGAACATTCACATTATTAAAGGCGTTTCATTAAATGCATAGATGACTTTTTTCTTAAATCTTCAATACTAAAGGAAGCACAGTGCTCTCGAACTTTCTCTGCAGTTTAATGTCATCGGTATACATAAGTTTAAACTAAAACCAAATTTTATCTCAATATTTATTTTATTACCAGTTGATGGGTCCATGGGCTGAAGTGCCATTCACAGCACAGGGATGCTTCATAATAGACTAATTTGCATAAGTACTAAATAATTTACATATATAAATTATATATCAAAATGCTCTCTAGAATCTATTCAATTCAATGATATTGTTGTTTTGTAGCTTTTAATACTGTTGAGTCTTTAATATTTAAATCCAGCACCTCTTCCAAAGCAAAACCACAGGAATTCTTTAAAAATTTTAGAACTGTACTGACTTTGTTATTAAGACAACAACTTGAACTTGATTTTGCTGCACTAAGAGAGCTAAAGATCGGAAGTTCTGGCTCACAAAAAAGATTCACATGAGGATTATCTAAATATTCAAAAAAACATTAATCATCTGGAGAATTGTAGTTGTTCAGAAAGGTAATTAGGTGGGCATGGAGGTACCACCTCAGTGATTCCAATGAGCAATGAAAGCTTTACACTCAGAAATGTAAGCAAGAAAAGAAAACCAGGCAGCCAGAAGAAGGGCCAGAATATTACCCCATCAGGATTTACAAAACTTATAAAATACCAGCAGAAAATCAAGTACAGCTGAGTGGATTAGAAGAGATCTTCCAAGGTTTTCCCCATGGCTTTTGGAGTTAAGGTCGAGAGGGTCTCCACAACACAGAATATGAAGCTTTCATTTGCCAACATAAACTGCTAAATAAGAAATATTTGTACCAGGTGATTAGGTACACTGCATATTAGTGATGCATTGAACCTATAAAGCAAATCCTGTTTTTAAAACAGTATTTAAAATTGTTCTATAGATATAGGCAGAAATATTTCTAGCCTTCACAGTTAATCTGCTAAAACATTTGCCCAGAGCTGTCACAACGTAATTAGCAAATCTATTTATTACTATGTAAGTCAAGACTAGACCAAAAGAGTTGCTTAACCATCCAATTTTTTTAAATGTTAAATTATAGGGATTCATCTAACCGTATGCAGCCTTCATTGTGGATGTCCATGTATTCATTGGTCACTGTAGACTTGTTCTATAGTCAGTGGAGGAAAACGTGCATTGTAATGGCATGATTTACCTTGCTATAACGTTCACGTCTCTAATACATCTGATGAACTGAATCCTGAAAGTGTTTGCTTTTGTCCACTGATTGTAAGGGAAGCCCAGGGTCATTAGCCCATATGCAGTGATTTAGTACTGTTGACCAAACATGGTGCCTAATGATTTTTAAGATGACTAAAGTTATCCAAACTGACTTCCAGCCATGGACTAATCTGAAAGTCCTGTGTTGTGTGTTCATGTCTGAGACACCGTAGGACACATAAAATATTCCTGGGTTCCTGTGAGTGATTCGAGCCTTAGATACCCTCTTCGGGATGCGCACATAGTTCTCTAGACTCCGTACTCTGTTGACTGGACATGTTATTATTGCCTAAACACAAGTACCTACTGCAGTCAGGGATGGCTTAAAATGCATGAGACATTGTCCATTAGATGTAACATGGGTCTGCAGAAGATCTGCACCCTTTGGTAGGAGGTGGAATATGGTACTTCATGCTATGTGTAAATTGAGCTGTAGATCCCATCCACTACTGTGAGAGCTTTCACACCTGTCTCAGATGTGAACACTTACCTACATTTGATTCTTAGATATCTCCAGTCTGGTGCTGAATTCTTTTTCCAAAGTTAGGGGGAATTAATTCCATTTCTAGTAAACTTGTAAATAAAATCTCTCATTTTAGCAACCTTTTGCTTTTACAGATGATAGTCTGCCACGGGGTTAGAAAGATGAGCTACCTGTTTGCTTTATTTTTGACCGACTGAGCTGCATAATATTTAATATTTTGCATAGCCCCCAGCACAGGTAAAGCATTGCAAAAAAACCCCTTTGCTTTAGAAATTTATCTTACTGAAAATGCTACTAAATTCAAGTCTGGTAGCAAAGGTTTTTTAAAACAATAAAAGAAGCAGACAACAAGTCAGGAGGAGCTGTGCAATACACATTATTTTGGCTATCCTTGCAGACCTTGGGAAGGATTCAGTAGCTTGAACATAAGTGTCTAGTGCCGTTTGATATGCCCCAGGATACCCAAGACATCTGCATGGGGCTGACAGGTATGTCATAGGAGTTACAAGAGACCTGTGTCCTCCTAGACAGGCAGCTGGAGACCAGGTGAGGTCACCTGAGATGTCTCAAGTGGCAACAGATGCCAATGTTTAAGCAATTGAATTGCATCCTTTGTGTACAATAGAAGCCGGACTACCGCATGTGTTGCCTTGTCAGACACCATACAGCTAGCATGAAAGCTTTCTCTCTGACAGGAATCACCTTCAATGATTTGTCTTTTAAACCGTGCTTAATAAATTATTAAGAAATAAAACCACATGCATTAAAGAAGCTTAGGGCTGCGTTCTGAACTAATATAAATTATTGCAGCTGCACTGACTTCAGTGAACTGACTCCTTTCTTTTAATCAGCTGAGGATCCAACTCCTAATAGAGCTTATGCACGTCTTTTACATTTCACATCCACTGACATGGGATTTCCTGGAGTCAAGCACATGTGCTGTCGGGACGCGGTTGTTGTAATTTGGGTGGCTTCAGATATTGTCCCTTCCCTAGGCAACATTAGTGTGACTTGCAGTTGCTCTTTCCAGTCACGAAGAACAAAATTAAACAATAAAAAACCCCCTCTTTTTCTTTAACTCTGCGTGAGACCACGTGTCCTTCAGCCATTGTATCATTTTTGGTAGCAATTGGGTCAGATTCCTGAGGGCCTGATTTTTCAGGAGGATGCGGGTGGTGGCTGTACTCCTTATTGCTGTGAACGACTCCTGGCACACCCAGACGAAAAGGTCGCTGGTTCTGATCCAGGGAGCATCCCATGGTGCAGCCTTCTCTTTGGAGATTGATTCCTCCTGCAGTATATGTGGCCTGTATCCATCCCGCCCATTTTCCAATGAAAGGCTGCAAAATTTTGGGTTAAAAATAAGCACCTATTACAAAAATATTGATTCTACTATTTCTAACTGCAAGATGGGCAGGATGTTGGGACTGAAAGGAATTTTTCCCACTACTTGATTTTAGCTTTTTGTTAAAATACTAGTAGCCAAGTAGTCCTTGGCTTTATAACTCCCAAAGAATTCCCCAAACATGGCCTAGGTTTCTTCCAAGATCAGAGAAGGGCAGGTGGGATAATACGATGAAAAACCTAGGGATGAAATCCGGTCCATCTAATTTAGGCTGATAGGCATCTGCCTATCAGAGGCATCTACCTCTTTCTGCTGCAGCTCTAGAGAGCTTGGGCATCAGGACTGTGCATCAAGAAGAACAATGTGGGCACATTTTAGATGCTGAATTTAGTTGCAGTGGATTCCACCCTAACTGTCTAACACTTTAAGAATCTGCTGTATTTCTTGTGAGGAAGAGTTGTATGTGAGTGACCGGTTTCTTCATTTTTCTGTATAAATTGTCAGTACCTTTTGTAAAATCCACACTTTGTAATATAAGAACTATTTTGTTTATTTTATCTTTTTATTGGTTGGCAAGATATTGGTGTTTTAACCTCCCTTTCCCTTCCACCCTTTGTAAATATAGGAGCATTTCTTCAGGAGGTATATACTTTTATTGTTATAAATGGAAAAGGAAATGTATACACTGTAAATGTAAAGCATTATTGTTACCCAAAGGAGAAAAAAATAATAATCATGTTTACTGAATGACTATCAGGCAATGGCAGCTGTCAGACGAAGCATGACAGTAGGGCAGAGATATCACATGGATTTGCAAAAAGCCCATTCACATCAGCATTTAGAATTACTATTTTCTGCAGTATTTAGCCATTTATAAACTATTTTAGGCTGAATAGCAATTTCTGTTTTGACCTATTACACAGTTACCTGCTTCTCTGCTCTCCATAAAGAATTGGCTTGGCGTAATATTTAGTTACTTTTCTGAAGAGAGCTTTTGTCTGAGTAACTGGTTCTTGTTAATGGGTGAAGGCTCAGACATGAGCTCCCTGAAATTTATATGTGAGCTACAACTCAAGATGAGCTAAATGCCACTTGTCCGCATGTGATGCACGGAAGATTTGGGCCTGCTGCTGTCATCAGGTCTCTAACACAAGCTGTAGCGACATTTCGTGGTGGAGGACTCCCACTCTGTTTCCAGCACGTGGGTGAGGTGGAGCCTGCTACATTGCTTTGAGGTTTTTCAAAGCGTTTGGTATGCTTCATGTGTTGTCACAATTTTCAGCCAGCAAGGGAAAACACTTGGCAGGTTGGTCAGTTATGCTATGGTCTGCTAACCTGGAGAAGATACAAATGTGTCTGCATACTCAGTCTAGACTTATGCCAAAACCTCTGGACACACACTGTTTCCCTCCTTCGGTGCACTGCGCAAGACTGGGGCCATCAGATCTCCAGGAGAGATTTCACAGGTAGAAGATGCTTTCCTCACTGCAAAGCATACAGATAATTAAGACCGCGATGTAAAAAAGGAAACAGAGTCAAGTCTAGCCAGTATTTCCATTGCTGTGCAGGTGGGTAAACCTGAGCTTACTGCCACCGCAGTGGTCAGTACAACTGAGCGGAGCGGGGAAAGAAATTATGCCAGGAAACTTGATTAACTTTCCCCTGCGGAGAAACGAGGAAGCAGCAACTGAACCGTGACTCTTCGCTGTATTTTCTGGTGGTAAAGCAGTGACAAGGCCACAGCTGAAGTACAGCATTTAGAGTCCAGGAATTTTTAAAAAAATATAATCCAATTTTTTTCCTCAGTTTCAGAACAGAAAAAATGGGGGAGGGAGGAAGGAACTAATAGGAAATGAGTCTTGTTAATGTATTAGTAAAGTTGGATACTTTCAGTGTAAGAAAAATAGTGCCTTATCCTAGATATACTTCTAAGCGTGCCAGTAATTGTCGAGAGAACAAGCCCTATCACAAGTCTTCTTACCATGCAAGAAGATGTTTGGACTTGATTCACCAAAAACTTTACTCAAGGTTTACAGAGTAAATTAGTTATTTTTGTTGGCATTGCACTGCTGTGAAAAATTGTGGTCGTGTGAGGGCGAAGCCAGATGGAAGTTCCCCTGCAATACTTGCCTGGTTCTAACAACTTATCCTTCCTTGTTTCACTTCCCACATTGAATTATTTACCATCAAAAAGGGAGGTTATACTGTATTCGGATATGATTAGATTATGATTTACTCAGCCATGGCCTGATTCTACATTAAGTAAGATTTTCCTGATTACATCATAAGCTACTCGGTGTGATGTATACATTTCTTTGTCCTGCATGTCAGATACTCTTCATTTCATAGCAAAGGATATGTAAGAAAGGATAAGTTTACTCAGTGGTAAGTGAAAACTAAAACTCGATGTGAGATGTTTTTGCATGAATCAGAGCAATTATTTTAACTTTCTTGCCTCTCTTTCTTCAAGATATACTCTAGATTTCTTTTTTTTTTTCTATTTAAGAAGCTCTGTTCCTAATTTGAAGAACAATGGCTTATGTTTACATGAGTTTACTCTGAGTAAGAGAAACAGCTTCTTTAAATTCAACTGCAAACTGTGTTTAAATATCTATCGTTCATATCAACTGAAAATTGAAAAAATATGAACTGAAAAGAGATTAAAAATACACCAGAGACTTCTTCAATGAAAAGCTGATAAATACATAAGAACTGTAAAGAACATAAACCAAATGTCCAAAGATATGATACTAATCTGATTTTAAATTTATCTGATGAATTCTGGAAAAATGAGAAGCTCAAGCTTAATTCAGTGTTTACATCCTCAGCTTTATTTTCTAGATTCTTTGTAATAAGATGACAATAATGAAACCTAGAAACACATGAACTTCTATATTAGAATGATTGACTAAAAAAGTGAAATATTGTATATAAACTCAGTTACAACAGTTTTTAAAATGTGTTTGAAGGTATATATACACAACAATATTGCTAGAAAATAATTTTAGAAGTTGAGTGTATTTTTTCATTTAGCAAGACAAGCATTTGCAAGACAAGCATTTCCTTTTGCAAAACAAGTGTACTGTCTGCCTACAAAGCTGGGAGTCAATAATCTAAATGAAATAGTTTTATAAAATATATCCAATTCTGTTGATTTACAGTGGAATTAGACTTATGTTAGGGCTCAGCTTGGCCTTTTAACACCCGATTGTGGTGACTGATCATCTTGTACTTCCAGGATACCAATAATTCTGTTAGTATGTTAGAGAAATTATGAAGAATGTATCCATGTCAACATTTGGATCTTATTCTGAAATATCAGAAATAAAAAAGAATTTAAATTCTTTTCTTTCCAGTAATTTGTATAGGTCCTTGAATCCTGCAGGCCTCTTTTGATGTGTTATGCATAGCTTAGGTACCCCTCTTTCTCCATCATATAATCATCATATGCATATTCTTTTATCCTAGTTACAGTGCTAAAATATAGAAGGAGAGTATTGGAAACCAATACATAATATGGTTCCAAATCCTTCCTCTCAAATAGAAATTCAATAGATCAAATTCTCCCCCACTGGTTTCCACAGAGCTACATGAACAATTAATTTATCATCAGATACCTAAATGGAGTTATTAGAAGGCACTTAAAAATTTGTTTATTCATTTCAAAGTAAATAAACACTTCAGTCAAAATTTGTGGTGAGTGTAATTTAACTAAAAGTGATTGGAATTTGCTAGGCATGAATGCAGTCTCCTACTGTCAAAAATGTTCTCTGATTTGCTTTGTGAGGTGAATTTAAGTTAATGATCAAAACTTCACATGGAAGTTCATGGGCTAAAACAAGTGATGAAATGAAGGGTTATACAAGCAGCTCATTTAACTCATAAAAAGCAACAAATGGGTATACACAGCTTTTATTTACACAAATTTTGCATTTAATTGAAAGTTTTGAACCTTAAAAAGATGAAGAATGTGTGCAGGAAGAAAAGTCTAGTATGAAGTAAATGAGATCCACAATTTTTCAAACTTGCATCCTCCCTGTCTACAACATTTCCACTGATCTGGTTGGTTCTTTAATGGAAGTTTACATAAGGGTAGCTTTTCTGGACAGCCTAGTATTTTTCCAACAGCAGTTGCCAGATGTTTATCAAAGAGTTTCAAGTGACCATATGCAGAGTAATCTCTCCCCAATACAGTTTTTTCCGGCAATTAACAGTGTAGACACTTCCTGAGACAGAGATCACACCATCTCCATGATGCTGTTAGCCACCCTCCAGGCTACCTATATACCCTCCAGGTACCTATATAAAGGACTATTTGGCCTCCCTAGTGTCCTGCGCCAATGCCTTCCCTGACAGAATCATGTTCTATGTGAAGACAAGCTGTGGGCTTCACAGCTTTTCAAACCCACTGCCTGATCATTGCATGCCCCCCTCAGTCGTGCACTGTGGTTAGAAGTGCAGAGTGCTACTGTTTTTATAGACAGATCATGGATTCAGGACAATGCTTATAGGTACCTTTTGCAAAGCAGGTAATTGCATTGTACCTCAGCTTTTTTCTTAGTGAAATGGTCCTGAGTATTATTTACTCACCTTACCGAAACACTTTAAGACACACCGAGTAGTAAGGAGGGTGGCTAAATACACATATTTTTATGCTTTATAGGAACATTTTTTAATTAAATGAAGGTTGAACATATTTGTGAAATTCAGTGATGTCCTTGTGGAAGTGGAAGATGGCATACTATACCTAATAATTAGCACTTGGTGTAATAGCACTGCACAAAACATCAGCAATGAACTTGAGCAAGTCTCATGAGGAGAAAATAATTGTAAAAACACCAAACAACATGTATGAAGTTAGCACAATGTTGAAAAGCTTATGTTTCTCATAAATTTTTGAGGTGCAGTGCTTGTAAGTGGAGTTTGTTGGCTAAGAGACTGGTTACTGAGCTCTGGCTAGGCATGGGTTGAGCATGCAATGTGTTGATGTGAGCTCATAAGTGACTTCCATTTACTAAACTGACACACGGTATTCAGACTTTGATACTTCTCTAAAATCCTGTGTAAGATGGATGACTTGCTTTCAGATTCACTTAAGCAAAGATGTTTGGCCACGTTTAATTTGCTAAAGTAATTTCCAGATGAGTAGTTTCCTCCAATTGTCCATTAACATTAAGTGAGATTAAGGGAGCTATTAAATACTGATTCTTTTACTCAGGAGATCTCTATGCCTAGACAGCTTTCCTGCAAAACTGATATACTTATACCTCATATGCTAAATATTTTAAATTCCTCCAAAGAGACAAAGCAGGTGGCTTTGTACTCATTACAAGGAAATCTCATTTTGCTGTCCAAATTAGCTGCGGAACCAAAACAACATAAAATGTACGCCCATCTCCTTGATAAATGTTGACAGAACCCTCTTGCCAAAAATACATCCATTTAAATCCAAAGTATATACTTATACCTCATATGCTAAATATTTTAAATTCCTCCAAAGAGACAAAGCAGGTGGCTTTGTACTCATTACAAGGAAATCTCATTTTGCTGTCCAAATTAGCTGCGGAACCAAAACAACATAAAATGTACGCCCATCTCCTTGATAAATGTTGACAGAACCCTCTTGCCAAAAATACATCCATTTAAATCCAAAGTATTATAACTAGTTGAGTTCATACAGCTTTTATTTACAGTGGGGAATTCTTCGCAATGATCTCTGACAAGCTATCAGACTATGATTAGTGATGGGTGAACTTCGAAAATATAGTTTAGTAAGGCAACTAAAACACTGCTTGTTTATCCAGACTTTGCTAAACCTTTTTAGTCAGAACATTTGATAAGATCTGGCATTCTCCTGAGATGTTCAGTACTTGCAAATTCTGGCTGAGCTGTGCATGGGAAATATTAAAGAGGTTTCTCTAATGTAGGTGAGATGGGTTTGGGTGAAGGAAATTCAGGCTGGTGCCCAATTTATGACACTTGTGTTATATATGACGTGTCTAGATCTTTTCAAAGACCACTGGAAAACAAATAAACAATGGTATAATTGGTTTGAACATAAAGAGTTAAGAATCCTGACAAAATTATTAAAAATATTTTGCAGCCTCTAGGCATTTTGGAACACCTCTGCACACTGATTTGAGTTAATTACCTTGCAATATTTACTTCTATCTGCAATTCACTACATTTCTACAACTATGTGAGTAAAAATATATTTCCCTTCTTTTCTTTCTCTGCACCTACCATTACAGTAAAGGTGCCTGCTCTGTGAAGTGTTTGACTTTTCAGCCCCATGGTTCTGACATCTTGAGTGAGGGCACTGCAAGGGGGCAGGGCCCCGGCCAAAATGGCTAGGAAGGAGGCCCATAAGTACACCCTCACCCTGAACAGGAGATGCAGAGGTGGTGCACGCGGGCGGCTGACTGTGTGTCCCGATACGCCTGGAGGATGCAACCTGCCATACAGGAGATACCCAAAGCAGACCCCATTTCAAGAGCGCTGTGGAGGGGCCAGAAAGCAGGGAGAGGTTCCTGCTTCTTCCCAAAGTGGTGGCAGATGTCTGGTACACGGCAAAAATGGGTCAGACCTGTGCCTGCTGTTACGCCATACCATTAACTGTGGTGTATGGAAGTGGACACGTTGCATGAGGCAGCTCCTCTCTGCAGAGCTGGCAGTCTGGTGGCTGCTCAGGAGCACGGCTGTGCTCAGGGGCTCTTTCCAACTCTGTCCTGACACACAGCTTCTTGGCAGTCCAAAAAAGTCTTCTTCTGCGCATGGCTTGCCTAGGTGATTTGCTGCTGAGCCTCTCTTGGAAACTGCAATGAGAGGCACTGCACTACCTTGCATGTTCTCTGCCTGGCAAAGAAAGACTTCCATGTCTGTAGGAGTCTCTTTTTCCTTCTTTTTGCTACTTGTCTGAAGAGGATATGCAGCTTTCTAAGGAGGAAAATCAAAGATGAGGTTTCTGCAAGAAACCTGGGAACTTAAAATTGCTAAAAGTGGTTGATTCTGGGCTTATTAAGTACTAATCACTGTCTGGTATCAAATGGGAGATACAGTATTGCCTCAGCATTTGCAGAAACTTCAGCCAGATCACACCACAGCAGGCAAGGACAAACAGGTACAGCAGCCAACCCGTGCTACAGCTGTGCAATGTCCTATGCAGAGGGACTGCCTAGTGCAGGTGAGATGAGACTGCATCTGCATGAACTTCAAAATGAACAAACTCCTATAACAATGGTTTATTTGGTGTGAAAGGGGGTTAGTTACTGCAACCTGGAGAGGCAGTAGCTGTGAATGAGGACACAAGGTTTTAGGGGTGGAAAAACCAAATTTGCTTGGATGTAAAACTTACATGGATGGACCATCTATCCTTGGATGAAAACCTACTTGTAGACAGTTCTAAAGTAAGTGCAATACTAAAATAGCTTTTGCTGTAGATGTTTCAACTGTATTTCTGTACGTAACAAAAATTCAAACTATCAGCAAATGAAAATGAAAAGCTGCTTGGAGCCTCATTTCTTACCAAAGGTTGCTCCCAAACTTAAAAAATGGACCTCCCCTGCCTTTCTGTGTTGAATTTTTATGAGAGTCGCAGACCTTTTTCTCCTTTCCTGTGTATCAACTGTAAATATTTGAATTGTTTTATTCTAGAAAGGATTTCCTGAGTAACTATCAGTTTGGGATATGAACATGCTGCAGCAAATCACCAATACTTAGATCCTTCTGCTAATGTTGGTTATATAAAAATAACTACGTTTATCCTCACTTTTTTTGATATTTCAGACTCATTTGGATGAATCTCAGAACTGGAAAAAAATGTCACTAATTAGTCATTTACTTTCTGCTGTAACAAAATGATTTTTTCTTTCACAGATAATGCTGGTAAGTGATCCATCAAATATTCAGTTTGTCTTATCATACTCACTTGTATCAATTATAAATATGTAGTTTAAAAAGTAAATGTAGCTATCCATAAAACCAAAGGGGAAATGGTGTTCCCCTCCCATAAAAATTCCAAGAAATTTCCTGTTTCCATTCCCAAACTTTTCAAAATATTTCTATGAGAAATGAGAACAAATCACACCAGAGCAGCTACTCTTTGAATAGTCCAGGTGATTCTTAAGGAGACCTATAGCTGAGTTCCTGCTCCTGCCTAGCAAGAGTTATTCTTTCTGTTGGATCCGCTGCAGTTTGTATAAAGCAGTACCTCTAAAATTGGCTTTGAACCTGACTAATCTATATAACTCCTAGAAAAAAAATTAAGAGTAGATGTAATTAGGTACAGAAGGTATCAGAAAATGTTGGAGACCACAGCACTGGCATCTGGGGCATGATTCTGTTCTCTTTTCTACCACTGCAAATGTATTGACTTCAGAGGAATAAACGTGTGCATATATTATGTCCATATCAGGGTCTCTGTCTTCAGTTCCAGCTCTCCTAAGACACAAACTATATCAGATAAATTCAGATGAATTATTACAAACTATTTCAAAATTATGGGTCATTAGCTCTCCTGTTCTTCAGAGAAGTTGAAGGCAAGATACCCTGCAGGATGATATATTTGAAAAGAAAAAGAAAACCATCAGATGTTAAAGGAAAACTAATTTTGTAACAGCCATTAAAGATTTTGAAAGAATGACAATGTCTAAAAAGGAAGGCCAGCTTACTTTTCCATTTTATTCAGATAAAGAGATCAAAATATGGATGAAAATTCAGCTCTAGGGAATGCAGTAAGAACAGTGAAACTCTCAGAGCTATACTTTCTTATGCTACATAACGAAATGGAGAGAAATAGGCACTCTGAGGTCACTGTTTGTCTGACCTGTTTCAGACACTGTTTGGAAAAGATTGAAGTGCCTGTTTCTTTCAGTTGACTATAACAGGAGCCCGGAGTAACTAACTGAGATGTAGACATCTACATTGGTTTTTTTTGGTCAGGTAAATCTTCACCATTATAAATGCTTTAGGTAAGTGTTAGTTTTTTAGGTTAAAAAGTTCTCTCTCACGCTTCAGAAGTGTTAGAAAATACAGCAGGGCCATAATTATTCATCTAAAACCTGCTGATTTCTGTAACGATGCTCTGATTACTGTGGAATTTGAATTATCTTTTAATGTTGTCTTTTCATGCTCAACTTGAATTCATTAAGATTACTTCTGTGAGTTATGTTTGTTACTGGTGTGTAAGAAGGGAGCTGTGGAAAGATTTGATCTTAAAAACCAGCTCTTCTTCAGATGTGTATTGACCAACTTCTGTTGACTGCTGGAAAGCTAGGAATTGACATTCCATTTCTGTCAGCTCAGCCAACAAATGCATATCCTGAATTACTATGGAAATTAACTAAGAAACTTCAGTATTACTGATTATTTTTTTCTGGAGAAAATAATGGTTAAAAATTAAATATTATTACAGTAATTTTACAAAAAAAAAAAAAAAAAAAAAAAAAAGAGAGATCCTGATATTTACTATTCTATGAGATTAACTACTTTCCCATGCAAAATAATGGAACGAATATTAAGGGAATGAATTTTCAGAGTATCTAAGCTCAATCCTGTGAACACTTATGCACATCAAACTTGATTGTTCTTGCTGACAGAATTATATAATGAGTAGATGAAAGGAATGCAGCAGAGGTCATATGTTTGGAATTCAGCACAGCATATGTTCTTGTGCCTCATGACATATTACAGCGAAAAGTTATTTACAGTTTGGCTATAAAAGAAATTGTAGTATATGTGAATTAGATACCATTCCTTTAAATAGTCTTTACCCTGCCTCATGGGACTCCCTCTTTTCTATTGTTTGCATTTGTGCATTTGCACAGATTACTGAGCACTGTTTCTGGAGTTTAGACGTCATACTTTGATACATCCCTAATATTATGTTGGGTAGAGAGCAAAGGCATAAAACTAATGTTTTTCTATTGTCTAAGAAGATTTATGAGACTCTCAGGACTCCCAAAGATCCAGTCACCCTACAGATTGAAAGTGCCAATATTGCCGGCTGTTGTGCAAATGCCAAGATCGTGTGGGAAAAGGGATATTTCTGATTCTGCTTCTACTGATCTGTAAGTGCTTCTTTCACTCTTGAAAAAGGTTAGTTCTTCAGAATTTGAAACATCTTTTTAAAATTTTCAGTGTGAAAATTTGCTATTTTTCTATCTCATTGGAAAATTAAAAAAAAAAAAGCTAAGTCTGGTGGACTTAGCAGTGCTAGGTTAACAGCTGGACTTGATGATCTTAAAGGTCTTTTCCAATCTAAAAGATTCTATGATTCTATGATACTAAAAATTTGTTAGTGTTGCCAAATGCACTATTTCCTTTTTTTCTTACTTTCTTGTCTTTCATTTCTTTGGATTCATTTGAAAATTTCATTGGAAAATCAGACAATTTAAAATGAAACACTATGAACTATTTGGTTAATACTTATGGAAAACTTTATAGAAATTACTTCAAGTAAAATTTTTCAATCAATTTATAATCCTATTTCAATAGTATTTTTGAGGTTTGAATTTGTTTACAGCCTATGAGGTCACATGTTGTTCAGTTGTCTGTAGTTGAACAGAAAGGCACAATCATCACTTTGCTGGATCAGACCAAGGTCCACCTGGCCCCCCGTCCTTATTAACACATAGCCTATAACAAATGCCTAGGAACAAATCCAGGAACAAAACTGATATATCATTATAGCTTTTCAAAATATCCTCTCATCCTTCCTTAGCGATTTATGGCTCTGGGACTTCCTTAGCCAGAGGTAATGTCTTCGTATTCAAAATTGTATCTCCGACTTTCATCACAGTGTTAGCATAGATAGAAGTCTATGGAGATTACTAATTATGTAGCAAAAGTTTAAAGAATCAGGATCTGATTTTTCAGTGTTTCCTATGATTGCATCAGGAAATTCAGGTAATAATGTCTCAAAAATGTTTATTACTTTTTTAGAAGAGCTAGCATTCATTTTCATCTGGGTAAATATTTCTATTTCCACGTGTGGTTATCTCCATGTCATGAGAAGTCTTTTACTGAGGAGGGAGTGAGTATGTGAGCCCTGTATATAAAAAGATGTCACTGCTTTCAGATGTATGCCAACTGACAGTTTGATTTAGCTATGGGTCACATCTCTTTTTTGTTTTAAATTATCACATAGATATCTTAGGAACTGTAAAGCTTTGCCACAGTTTTTTAAATCCTGAGGCACAATAAATACTAAGAAAAAAGTTCTTTTATGCCAAAAATCAAACAAGCAAATGTAAAGTTTGATTAAAACCTCTGTAAGTGTCAGGTAAAATGTAAGGGCCTTTCCGATTTTCATTAGATATTGGGCTCTTTTGTCAGCTGGTATAAATCAGCCAGCTTCAATTTATGTTAATAAAAGAACTGGTCTGATTTGTACCAGTTGAGGAAGTGGCTCTTTCAGCTCCAACATGAGAAAGTATCTATGTTAAGTCAATCAAAAAATTTACTATGACAAATGATAAAGGTGTGATAGGAACTAGATGGAAGGGAGTTGTGTTATACAGTGTATTTTAAAATTCAAGGTCAAAGGTGTTTATCCTGTTCAAATCACAGTGACTGAGTTTTGAACATCCAGACATTTCCTTTAGAATAGGTGATAAAAAACAGGAAAAAAAAGGACTTTTTTTTTTTGTAAAAAATTAAAATAATTTGAAACTATCTGACCATCTATACACTGTTTGATTGCCTACCTGAATGCAACAAGGAAGTGATAGCTCACTGAATTTTAAGTGAAAAATTTGTCACATAAAAATGTCATTCAGATGTATAGTCCTGTCACCACTCCCAGTGAAGAGACCAAGGTCTAAATGGATCACAGAAGCTAAACTGCTCATCTTTGGAACATGTTCTTCCAGGCCACAGTTAAAATCCATTGGTTACATGAACGAAGATAGTCTGAAAAATGTTTATTTAGCTTTTAACTATTCGGCATGAGATTCATCCCACTTGACTGTGGTCTTCTAACTCTTAAGGTCTTGTCCTGTGCTTTCAGTAGTGTGAACAGGCAGCCCTCTTTATCAGTCATTTATCACACCTGCCTGGGGAGTGATCAGTTTTGATGATGGGTTGAATCTCCCTCTAGTGGATTTTGCATTTCTCCTTGAGTACAGAAGGAGTCTAGATGAGTGCCCCAGCCTGCCCACCCACTTTTTGTAGAATAGGTGGTTAAAACCTGGACATAGAGAGCAGAAGATGGGGTTTCTAGGCAGGACTCATCATGGTAGCTGACAGAACATATCTCCTTGCCACGAGGGTGTTGTAACCACACAACCATCTTGGGTAAGAGCAGTCACTGACACCCTTTTGGAGACAAGCCACAGCCCACATGGAAAAGTCAGTGGGCAAAGGGCACTTTGAGCTTTGTGGCTAGTGTATCCAGCCAGGACAAGGCCAGCATTAAGGTCTGGGTTCAACTCCCAGATTTGAGAGCACATTCTGTATCAGACTGTGAAAAACAGATCCCTGGGGAAAACCAACACAGTCTCTAGTACCGGCAGTCCCATGGTTCTACATTCCTGGCTGGATGGGATGTGGAACTACATCCTCTCTGAGCCCCAATGGGTTCTGATGCCATTACTTACTGCAATGAAGGGAACAGAAATATATCTATTTCACTGTCATGAAAAAAAGAAAAAAAAAAAAAGAAAAAAAAACAAAGAAAAAAAAGAAAGAAAAAAGAAAAAATTGGTAAATCTTTTTTAAAATATATCTGTAGTTGGAAATAAAAAGATATAGTGATTGCACTGTGGGAAGAGGGAGAGCAGTTCATTAGCAGCAGTTGTTATGAGGAGCATGTGAAAAATTTTTAATGCTGTTTTCTTCTCCTGGGCAAAAGGATCTACTAGCACCTCCGATGACATCCCCCCTTCTCCGTTAGCAGCATTCCAAATGGGTTTAATGTTTATATGGATGGTAATAGTTTATTGCTAGATTCTAAATATGTTACATAAAACATGTGTTCTGATTTTCAGTTGATCATGCTGTACCAGAGGGGAGGAAATGCAATTAAAATAAAAACGACACACTAACTGGTATTTCTGAAGGCAGTTTTTAGAATTTAAATTGTGACCTCAGTGTAGACCATAAATATAAAATTCATATGTGCTCTGCTTCCTGCATATAATTACCTATCACAAGGTTCATAGTTTAAATGAAATTCTTTATGAAGCAAGAAATAGTATAATAGTGTTTTCTGGCTTAGTGCCCTACAGGATACATCAAGCGAAGATACTTTTTCTAATTTTAAAGAGAAATAAAAACATGTGGAACATATGCACTTTTGATGCTGTAATCCTATCAGAATATGTTTGTTTTTATTAAATTTTCTTCATTGAATGCTTCCTTTTCTCAGTGCATTCAGGGGGTGACACTACGTTCCACATGAGTTTAATAGTTATGTGAGCAGTCTGAAGGATCTTTCAGATTCTTTTCTTTCTCCCTGTTTATAAATACTTGAAGCCTGCAGTCTGCCTATCAGTAATACTTCTTCCAGTCTTGGCACGAAGCCTGAACAAACAGGACTTGGGTAGGTGAATTGTGCGAGGGTTGAGGGTGGACAGGGAAAAAGGATTAATCTAGCCAGACTATAGGCAGGCAACATAATTTTGCCTAATGCAACCTTTGGGCTCATTTAATTGCCCTGTCCCATCATGCAGTAGGTTCAAACCATGGTATGTGCACAGGCATGGATTCATCTCTCCATTCCAAGAGTCCCCATCTTTCTGACTGTTCATCTCTGCATGTCTGTGGCTCTGCATCTTTGAAAGCCACCTTCAGGGACACTTTACTGCTTTACCCCTAGTGCAGAATCTCAGAGATGTCCATGTACCAGCTAATATCACCCTTGGGATTTAAAAGGTATGGCTGAACTCCAGGTTTATCATCTTCCTCTTTCTTTAGACAAATGGGTTAAGCTGATCAATGTGGTTGATAATTCACATGCAGTACCTCAATCACTTCTGTCCTGAAGAGCTCCTCTATATTTTCACACTTCAAGACTTCCCACAAGGCATCGAATCACCAATGGGCATGTGACATAAATGTCCTTGTTGATCTTGGTCACTAAGAAAGTTCATTTTTTGTTACATTGTTTGCTCTTGCTACATTGGTCCTTGCTTTCAAGCTTCCAAAGCTTCTCTTACTTAAGCATAGGGAAGTGCTTTGGTGGCTCCTACAGTCATCATTCTGAAAGTAGGGTACTCGAATTTAAAATATTTACAGATCATAAGGGGTTTTTCTTTCAAATAATTTTTTCATTCTGTCACAGCTTGCTGTTTAAATTATGTTCTCACTATGAGTAGGGACATACTGGGGAAAAAAAATTGAAAAAAAATTTTTCTCTACATCTTTGTCATGAAAGTTGGTCTTTAAAAATCTTTAAATATGTATGAAGAAAACTGCAGCTATGTTTTTATAAGAATACTGATTTGAATAGGTGCGTATGACTACATTAAAGGCACGAAAAAATCAGCAAAACAAAATCCTAGATATATTAAATATTATTTGTGCTCTTATAATGATTATGAAGTTCCACACATATATTTTGCTTAAAAATCCCTTCAGTTACAATAGCACCTTGCTCAATGTAGTCTTATTCACATGTATTCTAAAGCTGTGGTGATCTGTTTTGTGGTGCGTGCTCAAGGATGTCTGTGGCTATTAAGTGCGCATGACCACATGGCAGGTAAAGAGAAACGTATGAAACGTGTGTAGAGATGACAGCCTACAAAGATGGCAGTGACAGATGTTCTTGTTGCAGTAATCTGATCATGGCAGAATGACGACAGTAAAAAACCAGGAAGAAAAATGTTTAGGAAGCACAGAAATGTTAGCAGTTCTACTACCAGTAGAACAAATAAAATTTAAGATACGTTTCAGAGCTCAGTTCAGTTGCCTAAATATATTTGTTTAATGCCACTGAAGACTGCTGCTATTATAGCCTATGAAGATCTAGTCAATAAAGCCAAAGGAGTTTGAAGATACGTTCAGCTCAGTCTAAAGTAGACACCAGCGGAGGTCAGCTGCATAGCTCTCCAGACTGTGGAGGGGATTCACTAGGTCTTCGTTGACTATCTTCATTGACAGGAGCTTAGAAATCTTCCTTGTATATAGAAATCTACATCTGGACACAAACTTCTTGGAGTCTTCAGTTTGGAGTTGGTTTTTTGGTATTTTAAATGAATTAGTTCCTTGTGGTTGTGTTCTCTAGTATCTAATAAGGTACAGCCCCTTGATCAAATTACAAGCTCTTCTACCATGGTTTTAACATTGTGGTATCTTTCTCCTATGTGCATTCAGTTTCCTGACTCATCCTCTAATTTTTTCCCCAAGCAGGAATACTGCTAAGGGATCTCTCTTATCTGAACACTTATTTTAAGAATGTGTGTAGATACGTAATACCTTTAAAAATATTACTCCCTGCCAAGGAGGTTAAAACTGAGCAATAGCTTTAGGAGTTACTGGTAGAGTAGGTGGGAAGGACAAACAGAGAAATACTGTGATAACATAAAAATGCAAAATGCACTTTCACTTATTTTTTCAGCCTAATAACTGTTATGCCACTGATATTTAAACATAGAAACAGTTTTGCGAGTTAAGCTGTCTTTTCCTTTTCCGATTCAGATTTTGGCAGCACTGGATGCATGTAGAGAGAGGATCTCATCTCATGGGTGTGTTTCCCTATTTCACTGTCCTACATTCTGCAGTTCCAGAAGGAAAACCTTTTCCTTTTTTTGATGCTTGTACCTTTCAGACGCTGTGGTTGTTGATAATAGCTTCACAACGGTTTTATTTGTTTCGTTCTTCTAATCTATCCTTGTAAGAGTTAACGCCTCTGTGGCCATCTGTGTACATTTTGTAGATTTTCCTAAATTTCTTCCAGTTTGCACTAAAGTGAACAGTGTATTACCATCATTCAACTAAGATGCATGTGGCATAATGAATGCATATGTGGCATTAATGTTACATTAATGTATGCGTATGTCCACTTGTAGATCTTGTGTCTTTTAGTAATATTAATGAGATAATGTTTGCTTCTCATTTTCCAGAAGCAGATGCAGGCCATCTTGTTCTTGTATGCCAGCATAATGCGTAACAAAGATTACCAGTCAAAGTTAGAGCATTGTGAATAGATAACTACCCCAAATCAGAGCATATTCTGGCCAGAATAACAGCATCAGACCATATACTCCTTACTTTTCATGTTTTTATTGGTAGCCTTTATCATAACTGAACAGAAGAGTTGTGTTAATCTCCTTTGTTGCTGAATGAAATCATGTTGCTTACTACTTATTGAAGAAGTAAATCTTTCTCTTACCTTTGCCCCTCTGCTTTATGGATTGTTTAGAGAAATAAAGCTGTTCTCTTCACTAAAATTGGCTTGCCTGGGTCTCAGCTTATTGTTTTGTATATTAGATATGTCTTTTTCTTTTCAAATGCGAGAACTAAAGGAAGGTGCTGCTTCTGTTATCCTTCTGCTCTAGGGTCCTTTTAAAGTTTTTATTTGGGTTAAGCACATTTGAGATTAATCAGTCCACAGAAGACAGGCCAGGTACCCATCATGTCAGACTGTTGCCATTAGTTTTCATTTCAGCCCTTCAGATATCTGTATAAACCACTCTAGCAAGAATCAAGCTCAACTATATAGCACTGTATTTTTGCTGTCTGGCTCACATTTTTGTCCTGGATCTTCGCATTATTTTCAAGTGTTTGAGTGATGCAAAGTTGCTTACATTTGGGTAACTTCTGTCCAGAGGGGACATTAATAAAGACAAACATTCTTCATTCAGCGAATGTAATAATGTCTGGAAGTCTCCACGTGTTGTGGAGTGATCCCAGGCTTTCCAGCCATGGAGGTATCAGTTGAAAAACCCCTTATCTCCCCCAGGGAGGAAACCTGGGATCCATTTACGTGTTCTTTGTAGTTGATAAAAAGATTACAAATGGCCAGTTAATATTTCAAGATTATTCTAAATTACTGATTAGCATGGTAAATTTCAAAACATTAAAACAAATGAAGACATGCTTTTTAAATATATTTCCTTTAATACTCAGAGCTTCTAGGGCAGTTAGTTAAAAAAGGCCAAAGGTCAACTGGTTGGTTCCAGTCTGGAAATTTAGACGAGGGAAGTTCTTTAGGGCTCCTGCTTTGGATCAGGAACAATTTGAAAGAGCAACAAGCTTGCTTCCCCCCCACCCCTGGAAATGGATTAATTTCTTGCTTGAAGAAGTGGCAATAATAATACAGGAGGTCCTCACTCCCTATCATGTGGTAATTTGCATCCATAATGTTTTGATTTGTCTCTTCCTATTTCTCAGAAAAGGTATAATAGCAGGGTGTTGTACTGAGATTCAGAATCATTAAGACTTCATTAAAAATATACTAAAGCACATTTACTAGTATGTGATGTTATTTCATCATAAATAATGAAAAACTAAATGACAGATGTCAAAAATATTTCTTATTACGTTCACTTTATTTTTTTTAATTATAGGTCTAAAACCTCCAATAACTACAGAGGGATTTCTGTGTAATTCTGTAACATAGATATGAAATAAATAGTCCTTGTTAACCCTGATGGTGAATAATGTGGAGGTTCTTCCAGTGCTGAGCATTCATATCCCAAGTTCATATATGAATATCTTCCATTCACATGAGGAATCGAAATTTGTCACGCAACCTGCTGTGGTTTTTCAGTTTTGAGTTTTTTGTAATTTTGCTAAGCAGCTTAGTGTCTGTTTAGTTCATTAAAATGAGCACTTTAGATGTGAAATGGGATCAAGAAGAAAGACCCTGACCATCCTACTTAGATGTTCATTCAATAAAGAATTAGCCTATCCTCTCTACAGCAATTGCTGACCCTTTCACCTCCTTTATTCTGTTGCCTCTCCAGCCTTCCAGGACAATATTCTGGCTGACAGGAAAATAACACATCATGTTGCTGAAGCTTCTATTTAATCTTTATCTGTTGACCCTGTTGGCAAGTAATATAATTCGTCTCCACCCTAAATCTAAATTATTTCTAACTAATTGCTCCCTTTATATCTTATCTTCATCTTGCCAGTGAGCTGGCAAGGGTCTGTTTGAATGTATTGATCACCTTTTCTCAGCCGTAGGATAGAGGACATGCCACAGGCACTAACTTACTTCACCCCCAGAAACAAGAGCACTTAACACCGTGAGGAGCCAGGTTCTTCCTCCCCTCTCCTCTGCCCCTCCAAACTCAAACTGAAACGCAGTGATACAGCTTCTTTGTCCTGATTCTCTACCTATCTCCTGTGTGACTTTCAAAGGAGTTTATTATTATTACAGTGCTTGTTGTCAGAGCCCCTTCTCCTGTCTCTTGAAGTGCCTCCCACGGTCATTGCTGACTCCAGGGCCCCTTCTTGTCAGTTTTTACATTAATGACATTCCCAGTGTACCTGAGATCTGAAATATTTATGTTTGCGGATGACAATGTTCCTCTGTTTGCTGCTAATGTCTCCTTCTCTCCTTTGAAAAGACATATGTGATCAAGTAGCTTAATAATATGCAGTACCTCTTTCCTTTCTGCCCCACTCTCTTGACAGAAATGTGGTTATACTCTTTTCCTGCTCACAAATTAGTTACCCTTTCATGCTGCACAAACTTTACAGTTCTAGAAAAGTAGCTTATCTGCTTCCTTAATAAGATACAAATGTTCTGCGTCTACAGAGGTGATCTCTTCAGGTCAGGGCTGAGGACTGTTGGCTCAGCAGTACAGGAGGACACCTGCGCTGCCTTGGCTCTCTGGCACGTTTGGCTTTTCAGAATGGCTCTCTCTATATAAGTGTGCATGCAAACATATGCAAATCTGTAAGTCTACCTATGTATACACACAGATGTCTTCCTCCCTCCCCCTAGACTGCACTGGAGCATCCAGCACTTTCCAAGGGTATTGCATTCATTTGGGGAGGGGGGTGGGGGGAGAAGAGAAAGCTTCTTGTCAAATATTATGACTACTTCAAAGGAATAGAGTCCTAATCTATTTAAAATATGAAGTACATTTGGATAAGCCATGTAAATTAATGTTAACTTAGGGAATACTCTGAGTAGGCAGCTAGAAGGGGTGGAGATTGTTGAGGAAAATGAATTAGAGGGGGAAAAGGAAATCAGGAATTTTTTAGCTAGCAAGAAAGAAGGGAACTTCAAGCGCTAGAATATGTATTTTTCTTGTGAAAATAAAAAGATGACCAGCCAAATTAGTGGACAAAACTGTATCTGCTAAAAATGAAAGGCAGTATAGGATAACTCGGGGGAATGATGAGTCATCTCTAAGTCACTAGTTCAAATGTAACCCAGTCAGTAAGAACAAGGCACCCTTCCCAGCAGTCACTGGAGTATTGAACAGAGACCTGAATGGAAGTTAACACAGTGCTGGTATTTCCAAAGTTCATTTGATGGCTGCTTCTGGGTAGCTGCAAGGGGACATACACAATAGTCATAAGGTTAATAGAGTCAAAAGGACAAAACCTAGAAATGCATCTGTGATGCTGAGAGAAGGCTCCTTTTGCTGGTGTGAAAATGAAATAGCCCTGAAGACCAACCATGCAATGGGCAGGAGTGAGAGGTCTCACAACACCTTCTGTCATTCCCCAACTCCTGGTCTTTTTGGAGAGGTGAGAAAAAACACAGTGAAATGTCAGCCCTGTCTGCATGCTAGGTTTTTATTTTCTGTGGTGGTGTTTCTGTAAAAAGTCTCAAGACTGTACATAAAAGCTGTTTTGCAACGCAGGCTGGAAAGAGCTCATCAAGCAACATGGAAGGTCTACTTGGAAGCGTGCAGTGCTGTGCACAGATACCCAAGTTATCTTAAATACCAGCAGCTGTCTCACCACATGAGTGCAGCAGACTCTCAGTGAATGCATCCTTCTCCCCTCCGTAGCCTGGACAGAGCACTCTGCTGATGTGAAGATGGCTCCCACTTCCCTGCAGATGTGCTCAGAGTCAAAGCTGAGGATGCAATATTAACTCCAGACTCAGAATTACAGTCCCCAAGCTGACAAGAAATGAAACATTACTGGAGCAATGGAGAGGGGGTGGATGACTCACCCTTAGAAATAGGCTGAAAAATGGAGTTGATGTGGCCAATCCTTCCGCCTGTAGAGAATGGCTTTACCTACAAAGGCATCTGTGCTCTTCCCACAGAGCCTTTTCTTGAATAAAGTGCTCCTCTGCCCCTGAGGTCCTCTTGCCCATGCCAGTTGCTATGTACAGGTAATCACTAACCAGACAGATGGAAAACACAGGCTCAAGTGCTAGGCAAGTAACTTCTTTATGCATCTTCTTTATGGTGGCAAATTGTTTTAGTAAGATAGACCACAGGCAGAAACAAACTCTACAATTTCCCAGGTGACATGCATTTCAGACTTATACAGATATTTGCTGTTCTTTTTAGCTCTTCCATACTTTTGGATTCAAATGACAACAAAATAAAAATAAAATAAAATAAAGTAAAATCCAGTCCAATCCAATCCAATCAAATCAAATCAAATCTAAGGTAAAATAAAAAATAAAAAATAAATAAAATAAAATAAAATAAAATACCACACAATTCCACCTGTAACTCACTAGAAGATTGGGCTCCATCCAGTTCATCACATATCTGATCATAAAGGTCAGTGAATGCATTTGTGATGTTAAGGCGGGATTCTTGAACTCATCTTAACTTGGATGGGGGAGCCAAACTGTTGCAGTTTAATCCATACTTTTTTGGGGAAGTTGTTGCTCATGGGAATTAGCTCTTCAACCACCCACAGCTTTTGTCTTGGGGAAACTGGTGCATCCTTAAACAGTCAAACAGTGACCTAACAACTAAGTGATGTGAAAGGTGAGGATCAGACTGCTCTCTGAGAGTGGTTTGATCCTTGGTCCTTTTTTACTCAACAGGATCAGAGTAATTTTAATCTTTCACCCTCAATTGACTAAATTATAGAAATCCTGCTGGATATGGAAGATTACAGGAATTAGGTTTCCATCAAGCTGAAAGAATTCCCATGTCCACCCGTGTCTCAGAGGGATTATTCATATCTAAATATAGAATGAGTCTAATTCAACTGTGAACATGTGCTATTTTGATGTTTGTAAGGCAGATTTCCCAAGCATGATGACATCTTTCCAAATGTCATGATTTGGGATTGCTATAATGTGTAAAGAGGAGGAAAGAATTAAGGAAGAAAGAATAGAGAAAAATACTCAATCATTCCCAGACTTTTGAAATACTTGCAGACAAAAATATGGGAAAAAAGTGCATTTCAGCAGCAGATTCCAAACATTGGCTGAAAAACAAAAGCTTATCTAAAAATGGTTCATTTTTATATATAATGTGTACTGTAAGAACCTATCCTTGTATACAGCTTTTAAAATTATATCATCCTGTACTGTGCCCATCAAAAATCTCGCCCTATACCCCATTTGTCATAAGCCTGTATTAGAAAAGCCAGTTTTGTGTAAGAGCACATAAGGAGCACTTACTCAGTAGATGTCTAGCTAGACATAAGTCTAATGAATCACATCCCAGAAGCTCCTGTTTCCACTGAAACTCAGAGGGCCTACAGAGGGGTAGCTCAGATGTACGTATATACACTACCATGTAAAGTTAGATGAGATGAATTATATACTCCATGAACAACTCCATGCTACTAATTCATCTGTGTTTCCACAAAAGGGCAGAGACAATGAAGTAGTAGGCAGAGTTTGGGGTAACACTACCCATTTGTGGGTATGAAAATTTCCAGCATAGTTTAAGTCACATAATAGATTTGAACTTCCTTTTTACTACTGGCATCTTGTCCAAAAGCCATTGCTATAATTTTCAACAGTCTCTGAAATACCATATAATCTCTGAAATACCATATAATCTCTGAAATAGAGATTATATAGTTCTTCCTCTTTTCTTCATCTCTTTTCCTGACCTGTTAGAAAGTATTATTTTCAACTGTTAAGCAGTGGTTGAATTTGAGGAAATGCTTTAGAGGTGGATGTAGTTTATACAGCTTTCTAATCACTTCAGGACAGGCAATATTACTGTGCATCCTCTGTGGAAGAAACTATTAAATAATTGCTAGGCTACCTGCTGCACCTTATCATAATTGTAATTCTTTTTTCCTATATGTTTGCTTTGAACTAGTTTCAGCCTCTGCTACATAGAAGGTTTTTAATCTTGGTTCTCACCCATACATATTCACCTGAGGCTGTCAAAGAGTAAGCACATTGGTTTATTAGCTGCTCTGCTAACCCAATCAGGTTGATAAATGTAGTCTTCAAACAGTAACAATAAATCAGAAAGCATTTTGGATAAGATATGACTTTGTCCTGTTCAATCAGGTATGTTTGAAATCATTACATTTGAATATATGCACTGTTGTCGATACAAGAAGCAATGTTTAAAATGAAGGTCAGCGAAGCTTTCAAAGAGCTGACATGCAACAGGAGATAAGAGCAGCATAAGCTTAGGTCCAATATTGCTGGGGTTACACTATGGTATAATAAATTGAAAGATAATTTCCTCAAGGAAGATGGAGCAAGAGAAAGCATGACCATAAAATATTCTATACTGGAAATCCTGAAATAAAGAAATGGGAAATCTTGAAAATTCCTTTTCCCACTGAATCTGAGAGAATTGCCTCAAAAGACACAGAGTGCTCTGCTTTGATCACTGCTTAAATTCGTGCTGCAAAGCTTAGTGGCAAAGAGGCATGTGTAACACGTGTACGTCTGAATTGAATAGGCGTTTGCTGTGTGGGAGAAAAGCATGCAGATGCACTCTAGAAATGGTGGTGAATTGGACAGCATCACATTCCTAGAATGCTAACAGTCCATCCCAGCTCAAGCGTTACCTTATTTGCTCAAATAAACACAACACTAGAATAATGGCAATGGTCCTCAGTTTCATTCTCCAGTATAGAATTTGTATATATCCACATAAAGCCTGGACCTAATGTCTTTTTTTACGTTAGATTCACAATAAATCTGCCTAATCTTTTGCTCACCTTTGCTAGCTCTTTATGCCTACTGCTTTAGAATAACTGCCTCTGAATCGGAGATGCTGTGCTGAAGTTAATATTGTTCACCCAACCAGGAGCACTATGTTGTACATGAACAACATCCAGGGCTTTTGGGTGGTCTCCAGTGAGCCTGGAGCATGAGAGCAAACAGAAGTCTATCCTGCTGTTGCTGATTTTGTACAATAAAATAATAAGAAAAAGGGAATTAAGATAAAGAAAAAGGAGCAATATGGAAGAGGAATGTAAAAGATGCTTGGAGAACCTTACTGTACCCAGCATACATAGCTGGCTGGTGACTGTAATGGGTTCAACTATGTTTGAACCTCTGGGTTGGAAAGAAAAAATCTGAGGAAAACAGTGGACACTTTTTGAGTAAGTACAGTATTCAATTTAAATCTGTAGACCTGGAAGCAGGATGTATGAATTTTTTAAAAAATAATATTTGTTTCTACTTTGTAAGACATAATTCTGCTAGGCTGGAACACAGTATGGGTTTGTATTTTCCCTATTACTTTCCCACAGAATGATTTCATATGCAGCTCCAATTGCAAAATGCACAGTCAGATTTTTCTGAAGAGTGAGATTTCAGGAAGCTGATATTCACAACTGCAAGCAGTGTTAGTCTAACGTAAAACATTCTGTTTCCAAGATAAAAAACCTGGAGACCTGGCCGCGAGAAGATAAAGACCGTAGTGGCATCTGATTAGCTTAGCAAAAGAGAAAACACACAGTCCTATGGAGAGACCCAGGCAATAAATATAACCGATATTGCAGCCTAGTCTAACATGGGTTAATGCTTGTATCTTTATAATCTTGCAAAACACATTTAGAGATGTACCCTTGTGTTGTTTCAAATTATTTCCTCATTGCTTCTCTGTGAGAAATGCACATACATAAATTGTTTATGAAAGCTCACCTCCGACACCATTTATCCACTCTCCTTGAGATATCTGATTTGCCAAAAAAAACCCCTTCCTTTATGGTATATGAGACGCTTCCTGACAAAATCCCCATTTAAGGGCTAGAGACGGGGTGTCTCTTGGGGACTGGTAATGAGATACAGAGCAGAGTTCTGCAAAAGTTCAAAACAAAAGTATAAGCCATGTGAATCACGCCTGGTTTCATGCCTTGCTGGAAAGAAACATTTCATGTTTCTGTGCAGAAATCAGACACAGCTTGTCATGTGATTTGGTTTGGATATGAAATCAGACGAAACTTTGGGTTTTAGCAACATTTCCCTTTAAGAATGTAATTGTACAAAACTCAGACTGTAACTGGGGAGATATCCTATCAATGTATAAGGAGTATACATTGAGTTCCTGCAGAGCAGAGCAATGCGTAACGAGGTGTATAAGCTGTTCTAATATGACTTGCAGCATCTCTCAGGTGTAAGTACTAACCCAGGGCATTTTTGCAGCAGTGGGTGGAGCAGCATCTCAGGGCCTTGTGCAAAAGTTGTGCTCTATCTAAAACAAATTTCAGCTCTGGGCAACTCGTACAACTCTGAATGGGGCACAGGGGATGCTGTGGAAGGGCTGAATGCATCATCTGAGGACCCATTAGTACTGTACTGGTTTTGGCTGGAATAGAGTTAATTTTCTTCATAGCAGCTCGTATGGTGCCATGTTTCAGATTTGTGAACAAAGCAGTGTTGATAACACAGGGATGTTTTAGCTATTGCTGAGCAGTGCTTGCACAGAGTCAAGGCCTTTTCTGCTTCTCACGCTGCCCTGCCAGTGAGTAGGCTGGAGGTGCACAAAAAATTGGGAGGGGACACAGCTGGGAGAGCTGATACCAAGTGACCACAGGGATATCCCATACCATATGACATTCATACTCAGCAATAAAAGATGGGGGAAGAAGAAGGAAGGGAAGATGTTCGTAGCGATGTTGTTTGTCTTCCCAAGTAACCATTAGGCGTGATGAAGCCCTACTTCTGGAAATGGCTAAACATCTGCCTGCCAATGGAAAGTAGTGAATGAAATCCTTATTTTGCTTTGCCTGCAAGCGCAGCTTTTGCTTTACCTATTAAATTGTCTTCATCTCAACCCACGAGTTTTCTCACTTTTACTCTTCCAATTCTCTCCCCCATCCCCCCAGAGGGAGAGTGAGCGAGCGGCTGGGTGGGGCTTAGCTGTTCACCGGGGTTAAACCACAACAAGTACATGGGCTGTAGGCTTCAGGATGTATAGGATGGAGAGTGGGCTGCTCTGGAGCCGCCCTACAGTCCTTCTGTAGGATTTTAAAAATTAGCCCTATCTTCTCTGCATTTCCTAGTCTAGTAATCTGGCATTTGCTGTGTTTTGGGGCTCAGACCTTGGTTCACATCCAGGTATACCAATCTCTGGTATACCAGTACAGAATGCTGGAAGTGCCCGTGGACCCTTAAACCGAAAGGACTTCACAACTCTGTTCCACAGAGTAATCAACATCACTGCATGGGTTGGTTTTGGCACTTGTGATGAAAGCGAAGAGCACTTTCACCAGAAATGACTCAGATGCTCATCTTGTGCATCTGAAAGACCCTGAGATACATGTTCTTTCTCAGGAAAGACATTAATAGATGTTCCCCAAGTGTTGCTTCATAGTCACTCCTCTTCAATGTTATATAGGATATATAATATTTTTTCCTGTGGCTTCCTGTAATAAGATATTAAAAATGCAAGTCAAATTTGCTTTCTCAGTTTCATGTCCTCAGTTAGAAGATCCTACTTACACCCAAATAATACCAGATCACCCCCTTTTCATCAGTCTAGTTAGAGATTTAATTCCATTTCAGTAGAAAAGAAAAAGAGAGATTTTGGGTTTAGGGAAAAGCAAACAAATTGAGAATACAGATCTTGGATGGAAGCAACAAAGCAGAAAGCAACATAAAAATCATGTCTGCTTTCAAGAGAGACCCAGACAATGTAACATACCTAGACACATGACTAGAAAAAACAAATCTTGAAGTTGGCTTGCAGTCAGACACCTGCTCTGAAATCCATGACTCAATGGATCATAGTTCATTAACCCACTCAAACTATTTTCTAATTATTGTCACATTTTATTATTCAAAAACTTGGCCACTTCCCAAGAAAAAGGATCATCCTCCAAAAATGTCCTTGAATTCTATTGAGAGGAAAAAAAAAAGAAAAGAGGAACTTGGGGTAAAACCAAATTATGTTATAGTATTGACAGTAAAATCCCCAAACCTGGACATGTCTACATTAATTACGAGATTCATCCTGAAAGTGTAGTTTAGTGGGGAATGCTATTTGCGACCAGAGAAAACCAAAATCTCTTGACAGTTTTTCATCTCATGTTGTTCTTCAAGTGTCTTAAGATAATTGAGAGAATTTTTGGTAACTAAAACAAACAGTCCAGACTTTTTCTTGCCTTTTTCTAGGAAATGATGTAGCTCCTATAGTCACCCACATCTCTTCTATTTTTGGCACAACGTATGATGGATCTAACTGTTAGTTTTAGAACACAATTGCTCAAGAATTCTCTCCTTTCTTTCCCCAGTGGAACAGACCCATTAAATTCCATAAAAACTCTAAGATGTAAATACAATGTCTACAGAGAGAAAAAAATCTTAAATCAGCAGAGACATATCACTGTCTTTCAGTGTTTAAAATGAAACATCAGAGAAATCTAAAAATTTATCCTAAAGTAGTTTTGCTTAGATTTTGCTCTAGAGATATCAAAATTCAGAATGATCACCTATTTCTAGGCTTTTAAGTTCTGTATATTGGTTACCTTACTTACCACAAAGTACTTTGACTTGGGGAAGTAAGAATCTCGCTGTCTGTAGGCTCCATCACCTGTCAAAACCGTGTAGAAGTCTGAAACTTTGGCCAAGTCTCTGGAGTGGTCTGAAGTGTTCGTTGTAGTCCAGGCACCCTGAAGCTGTACTGCCAGCACTGAACCCAGTAAAAAGAGTAAGAGAAGGGATCATTTCTTTCAAAAACACCGCAAAAGGAGGGGCTGCCTGTCTTTTATTCATTGGCTCAACATTTTAAATAGTCAGCAAGAATTTTGGAGACATAGGCTCATGTCCTCC